>NC_057804.1:250011791-250019708 GCF_018294505.1 Triticum aestivum | reverse complement strand
AGCAACCAGCGAGGGGGAACGAACTGCCCCTGTTTCCTCTGCTTATAAAGAGGGACGGGGCGGACGTTTCGCCCTTCTGAATAAAGAACCACCCACGATCTCTCCCACGACGCCGCATTCGACGCGTGCCGTTAGGGGAGGGCACGGTGGATACGGAGCGAGATTCGGCATGGCCCAGTCCGCGTGTGCCCGTGCCCTGTCTTGGGCCTGGCCCAACAGCGCTCGGCACCATGTCTGGCCCAGGCCCGGGGGCTCCTGTTGGTGTACTAGAATAGGGGTACCCTAGCACCCCGAACTTGTGCACGGGCAGTTGCAGCACCCCGCGGCAAGGCTTGCCGGGCGAACGCCAAGATCCTCCGTGGTTCCCTTGGAGCCATTCAAGAACAAAGTATTTAAGCTCAGGAGACAAGGCCCCGACAAGAGGAGCTTGCCGGGAAGGCCAACCAAGGCACTCCAAGGAACTTGCCGCGACGCGCCACGCGCTCCGGCAAGGCAACAAGGCCCCAGCAAGAGGAGCTTGCCGGGAAGGCCAACCAAGGTACCTCGAGGCCCGGTGAGCGAAAAGCTTTCGGACCCGACAAGATAACAGCAGCGGCAAGGCGCTTGCCGCGGCAGGCGGCCACTCTGTGCCCACGCTCCAGCGCATCCACCAACGTGTCGCTCTGGGGGCCTCTCCAGGCGCGCGTGGCGGGAGGCTGTGCAGCCAGCGGTGCGCAATGGCATGCGAAGCTGACAAGATCGCCATCATGGCGAACGGTGGCGCCCCTAACGGTCCTTTTCTGCACTGTTTGGGTGACTCAGACGGGCATTTAGTGCCCTTGTACCCTGCCGTCAGGGTTAGGTAGGGTGCACTGTACAAGTAACTGTACCAACCACCTCGCTTTTTACATTTGTACCCTTCTCTGCATTGCCACCTGTCGGTGACCCCTTTAGCGTATAAAAGGAGGCCCATGCGCAACATAGAGGGGGTTCGGTTCGACACATTCGCCAGGTTCGCGAGGTTCGACTAGTTCGGAACCCAGAAAAACACTACGCTCTCTCTCTGGAGCAAGAACACCAGATAATCAAACAAGCAGCAGTAGGAGTGTTATCTCTCCGGAGAGCTCCGAAGCTGGGTAAACTGTTCGTGTGGTTCGCCTCGATCTGCTCTTCGTGCGATCTCCGCCCCCCGCCGAACCGAAAGGGGCCCGGTCCGCCGGCCCCATAGGTGTTCATGGATCAGCTTCCCCGACAGCTTCCTTATGAGTTTTTCCAGGGCAAAAGACACCTTATACCAGAAGATGGGCATTGGGGGGCTTCCAGGTCACCCACGAGGCAGGGGGCCCGCCCAAGGGGGTTGGGCGTGCACCCACCCTCGTGGACAGTGGGTGGCCACCGTCTGGTTCTTTCTTCGCACAATATTTTCAATATATTCCAGAACTAACTTTCATGGAGTTTCAGGAGTTTTGGAGTTGTGCAGAATAGGTCTCTAATATTTGCTCCTTTTCTAGCCCAGAATTCCAGCTGTCGGCATTCTCCCTCTTCATGTAAACCTTGTAAAATAAGAGAAAAAAGGCATAAGTATGGTGACATAATGTGTAGTAACATCCCATAATGCAATAAATATTGATATAAATGCATGATGCAAAATGGATGTGTCAAATATAAATCACCATGAACATAAATATCATGGAGGCTATGTTGATTTTGTTTCAACTACATGCGTGAACATGTGCAAAGTCAAGCCACTCGAATCGTTCAAAGGAGTATACCACCCTATCATACCACATCACAATCATTTTAATAGCATGTTGGCACGCAAGGTAAACCATTATAAACTCCTAGCTAATTAAGCATGGCATGGGAAACTATAATCTCTAATTGTCATTGCAAACATGTTTCATCCATAATAAGCTGAATCAGGAACAATGGACTAATCATATTTACAAAAAAAAGATAGGTCGAGTTCATACCAGCTTTTCCCATCTCAATCAGTCCATCATATATCATCATTATTGCCTTTCACTCGCACGACCGAATGGTGTGGATAATAATAATAGTGCACGTGCATTGGACTAAGCTGGAATCTGCATGCATTTAATACAAAGGAGAAGACAAGGTAATATGGGCTCTTGGTTAGATAAACAATAATGCATATGAGATCCACTCAACATTTTCATCATGGTCTTCTCCTCTCGCCCCCCCAAAGAAATGAAAAGAAATAAAACTATTTACACGGGAAAGCTCCCAACAAGCAAAAGAAGAACGCGGAATCTTTTTTGGGTTTCTTTTAATATTACTACTACAAGCATGGAAAGTAAACTAGCTAAAGGCTACAACTAATTTTTTTGGTTTTCCTTAAGGTTTTTCGAACACACAAGAAGAAATTAAGAAAATAAAATAAACTAGCATGGATAGTACAATGAAAAAGTATGAGCACCGACAACTAGAATGAGTGTGTGAACATGAATCTAATGTCGGTGAGAAATACGTACTCCCACGAGCTTAGGCTTTTGGTGTAAGTTCGTCTATGGCCACGGCTAGCCTGGCGGATATCCAAAGTCGTAGTTGGGGTTGTACGGAGATGCAGCAGCTACTGCCTGAAGGATGCAGCTTGGAGGCGAGCTGCGTCCGTCCTCCTCTCATATTCGTTCGCCTCCTCCCTGGTTATAAAATATCTCCTCTTTGCCTGAAAGTTAAAGAAAGTAGGAGCAGGGGGGCAACATGGACAGTACACCGTCTGTCAAAGGTTAGTCGGTACTGGAGGAACTGTTCATTCCTCTCAAGAAACTGATGGCGAACCATAGCACTATAATCTAGATAAGCAGGTGGCAACTCCATATCATATCCATTTATGGGTACACCATGATAATTAGCTACACGAGTTCCATAAATTCCACCAAACAAGTCTCCACTTGTACCATTAAGATGCAACCTTCGTGCAACAATGGCCCCCAAGTTATATTGTTTATCACCTAATACCGCACTCTTGAGGACACTAAGATCTGGAACGCACATGTGACAAACCTCATCTTTAGGGTTAATGCATCTACCTATAAAGAGAGCAAAATAATGTATGGAAGGGAAATGAATGCTCCCTATGGTAGCTTGTGAGATTTCTCTAGTTCCCCCCACAATGATACTAGCAAGAAAGTCTTTATATTCAGATTTGCGAGGTTCACTAACATTTCCCCACTGCGGGAGTTTACAAGCAGTATTAAAATCTTCTAGGTCCATGGTATATGATTTATCATAATGATCAAATAAAACAGTGTGAGAATTGGGAGAGGTTGAAAATTTAAACCTCCTCACAAAGCAATCAGTGAGGTAGTGGTACTATCGGCACTTATCTGACACGAAGTCCTCAAGGTCAGCATTATGCACATACGTGCCAAATTCATCCTTGAAGCCTGCTTGGACCATAAACTCTTCTGACGGCCATTCACAAGGCCGTACTTGAGCTTCCCTCAATGGTTCATCGTCCGGCTAACATATCGCGAGCCTTGGTTCTTGCTTCCTTGAAGAACCACCTTGGTACATTTTCCTATGCATTTTTCTTTTCCTGAAAAATTTCTGCAATTTTTAGTGACTCAAAATAAAAGTGAACCAAACTCAACAAGATTGATAGCAACTACTCCCACGAGTGCCTAGAGGCTATATCAAGCATTAAAACTACTTTGGACCATATAAATTTGTCATGCAAGCTCAAGAACAGGGTCACCTCAGCAGCAAAAATTTGCAATAAATAAAGAACTAGAACAAAAACTAATTGGACCATTGGAGGAGTCACATACCGAATAACAATCCCCCAAAATAGTTTTGTGAATGGAGCTTTGAGCAAGGAGATCGAAAATGGCAGCAATATGAGCTAGAACACGGGTTTGAGCTATGGGAGGATTTTTTCTGGAGGTAACAAAGTGAGTGGTTGCTGGAATAAGTGGAGGGGGGCCACGTGGGGCCCATGAGGCAGGAGGGCGCGCCCCAAGGGGGGCGCCCTGTGCCCTTGTAGCCAAATGGTGGGTCCCCCTGGTGTGTCTGAGTGCCAAAAATTCTTAAATATTCTACAACAAATCATACTTCATTTTCAGGGCATTTGGAAAACTTTTGTTTTCGGGGTATTTTTTATTGCATGGATAATTCAGAGAATAGATAGAAAAAAACAATTTTTTCTTTGTTTAATCTAAATAACAGAAAGTAATAAGGTTGATCAAGTCTTGTTAACAAACTTCTTCCGAATAGCATGAAACCGGAGAATTTTCGAATAACACTAGGTTACCTCAACGGGGATATGCATGTCCCCAACAATAAGAATATCATATTTATTTTTGATATTAGGAAGAGGGAATTCAAAACCTCCAATAGTAATCGTTGAAATTTTTCCAATAGAATTGATACTATGAACTTGAGGTTGTTTCCTCGGAAAGTGTACCATACGCTCATTACCATTAACATGAAATGTGACATTGCCTTTGTTGCAATCAATAACAACCCCTGCAGTATTCAAAAAGGGTCTACCAAGGATGATCGACATACTGTCGTCCTTGGGAATACCAAGAATAACAAAGTATGTTAAAATAGTAATGTTTGCAACCACAACAGGCACATCCTCACAAATACCGACATGTATAGCAGTTGACTTATCGGCCATTTGCAAAGAGATTTCAGTAGGTGTCAACTTATTCAAATCAAGTCTACGATATAAAGAGAGAGGCGTAACACTAACACCAGCTACAAGATCACATAAATCAGTTTTAACATAGTTTCTTTTAACGGAGCATGGTATAGTTGGTACTCCTGGATCTCCAAGTTTCTTTGGTACTCCACCTTTAAAAGTATAATTAGCAAGCATGGTGGAAATTTCAGCTTCTGGTATCTTTCTTTTATTTGTAACAATATCATTCATATACTTAGCATAAGGATTCATTAAAGCATATCATTCAAATGCATACGCAAAAAGATAGGTCTAATCATTTCAGCAAAGCGCTCAAAATCTTCATCATCCTTTTTTTGGATGGTTTAGGAGGAAAAGGCATGGGTTTCTGAACCCATGGATCTCCCTCTTTACCATGCTTCCTAGCAATGAAGTCTCTCTTATCATAACGTTAATTCTTGGATTGTGGGTTATCAAGATCAACAATAGGTTCAAGCTCTACATCATTATTATTCCTAGGTTGAGCATCAACATGAACATCATCGTTAACATTATCACTAGGTTCATGTTCATTACCAGATTGTGTTTCAGCATCAGAGATAGAAATATCATTGGGATTCTGAGGTGTGTTTACAACAGGTTCACTAGAAGCATGCAAAGTCCTATCATTTTTATTTTTCTTTTTCTTAGAAGGACTAGGTGCATCAATATTAGTTCTCTGAGAAGCTTGCTCAACTCTCTTAGGGTGTCCCTCGGGATACAAAGGTTCCTGAGTCATTCTACCACCTCTAGCCACAACTCTAACAGCATTATCATTATTTTTATTATTTAACTCATTGAGAAAATCATCTTGTGCTTTAAGTACTTGTTCTACTTGAGTGGTAACCATAGAAGCATGTTTGCTAATAAGCTTAAGGTCACCTTTATCTCTAGACATATAGTTACTCAAGTGTTCAATCATATAAGCATTATGTTTCAATTGTCTACCAACATAAGCATTGAAGTTTTCTTGTTTAACAATAAAATTATCAAACTCATCCAAGCATTGGCTAGCAGACTTATAACGAGGGATATCACCTTCATCAAATCTAGAGATAATTGACCTTTACTACCTGTGTCGGGTTATCAAGACCATGTATTTCTTCAATAGGTGGTAAATTCTTAACATCTTCAGCTTTAATACCTTTTTCTTTCATAGATTTCTTTGCCTCTTGCATATCTTCAGGACTGTGAAATAGAATACCCCTTTTCTTCGAAGTTGTCTTAGGAGTTGATTCGGGAAGTGTCCAATCATTATCATTGCTCAATATATTATTTAATAGTAACTCAGCTTGCTCAACAATTCTTTCCCTGAAAACACAACCAACACAATTATCCAGGTGGTCTCTGGAAGCATCGGTTAGTCCATTATAAAAGATATCAGGTATTTCATTTTTCTTGAGAGGATGATTAGGCAAAGCATTAAGTAATTGGAGAAGCCTCCCCCAATCTTGTGGGAGACTCTCTTCTTCAATTTGCACAAAATTATATATTTCCCTTGAGGCAGCTTGTTTCTTATGAGCGGGGAAATATTTAGCAGAGAAGTAATAAATCATATCCTGGGGACTACACACACAACCAGGAGCAAGATAATTAAACCATATCTTAGCATCACCCTTTAATGAGAACGGAAATAACTTAAGGATATAATAATAGTGAATTTTTTCCTCATGAGTAAATACAGTGGCTATATCATTCAATTCAGTAAGATGTGCCACAACAATTTCAAATTCATAGCCATAAAAAGGATCAGATTCAACCAAAGTAATTAACTCATGATTGACAGAGAAATCATAATCCTGATTAGAAATACAGATAGGTGAAGTAGGAAAAGCAGGGTCATATTTGATTCTAGCATTCAAAGACTTTTCTTTCAGCTTAGCTAACAATTTCTTAAGATCATATCTATCTTTGCAAGCAAAAAGGTCTCTAGCAGTTTCTTCATCCATAACATAACCCTCAGGCACATCAGGTAATTCATATCTAGGGGGAGAATCTTCATCATCACTTTCACAATATTATCAGTTTCAATAATTTCATTCTCTCTAACCCTAGCAAGTTGTTCATCAAGAAATTTAGCTAATGGCACAGTATTATCAAGCGTAGAAGTAGTGTCATCATAAGCATCATGCATAGCAAAAGTGGCATCATCAATAACATGGGACATATCAGAATCAATAGCAGGTGTAGGTGTCGCAAATTTACTCATAATAGAAAGTGAATCAAGTGAAGAGCTAGATGGCAGTTCCTTACATCCCCTTGTAGTTGAGGGAAAAATCTTGGTTCTCTCATCTTTCAAGTTCCTGATAGTGATCAGCATATATAAATCCCAAGTGACTCAAAGAATAGAGCTATGCTCCCTAGCAACGGCGCCAGAAAATAGTATTGATAACCCACAAGTATAGGGGATCGCAACAGTTTTCGAGGGTAGAGTATTCAACCCAAATTTATTGATTCGACACAACGGGAGCCAAAGAATATTGTCAAGTGTTAGCAGCTGAGTTGTCAATTCAACCACAACTAAAAGACTTAATATCTGCAGGAAAGTATTTAGTAGCAAAGTAGTATGGAGGTAACGGTAACGGTGGCAAAACTAACAATAGCAATTTTGTAGCAATCATAACAGTGGCAACAGAGAAGTAACTAAGCAAAGATCAATATGTGAAAAGCTCGTAGGCAATGGATCAATGATGGATAATTACGTCGGATGCAACTCATCATGCAATAGTTATAACATAGGGTGACACAGAATTAGCTCCAGTTCATCAATGTAATATAGGCATGTATTCTGAATATAGTCATACATGCTTATGGAAAAGAACTTGCATGACATCTTTTGTCCTACCCTCCCGTGGCAGCAGGGTCCTATTGAAAACTAAGGGATATTAAGGCCTCCTTATAATAGAGTACTGGAACAAAGCATTAACACTTAGTGAATACATGAACTCCTCAAACTACGGTCCTATTGAAAACTAAGGAATTACTCACGCACGGCGGTGAGCATCATCAAATTGGTGATGGAGGATGGTTGATGATGACGATGGCGATGGACTCCCCTCTCCGGAGCCCCGAATGGACTCCAGATCAGCCCTCCCGAGGAAGATTAGGGCTTGGTGGTGGCTCCGTATCGTAAAACGTGAAAATCCTTTGCTATGATTTTTTTCTCCCTGAAAGTGAATATATGGAGTTGGAGTTGAGGTCGATGGAGTCCCATGGGCCCCACGAGGAAGGGGGGCGTGCCCCCCCCC
>NC_057804.1:250005771-250011596 GCF_018294505.1 Triticum aestivum | reverse complement strand
ATTTCTTCTTAATTCCAAAATGTGTCTCTGTGGATTTCCTGGTCATTCTTAGAAGTTTTATTTCTACACAAAAATAACACCATGGTAGTTTTGCTGAAAATAGCGTCAGTCCGGGTTAGTTCCATTCAAATCATGCAAGTTATAGTTCCATTCAAGTCAGTCCGGATTCCTCGCATAAAGCGGAAAAATCTTTAGGGATTCTAAGACCTCTCGAACAGCGACATGCTCTCACCGCATCATGCCGGTCAGTTTTCGACTTTCTCTACTGAGGTGCTCGTCCGGAAGAACCGGGACACAATCACAGTAGTTCTCCCTGCGCTACCTTAGCCGATATAACGGAACGTAAGGTACCAAAACAAGGGATCCGGGCAAACCCAACTATTGACCCAAGACATGATTCAGAGCTGATGCATATAATGCTATAAGTTCCAGGTGCCGCACTGTTGAAAGTGTTCGGACTTGTCTTGCCGTATTATGGGGCGCCATAGGAAGCCCCTGGCAAGCTGAACGTACCAAGGTGTACGGATGCAATATTAGATAAACATTTGTGTGAAAAATGTGCAAATAGGAATAATAAGCTGATGCTATATATTATCTCCCATTGATGAATAATACGTCTAAGCGTATGTTTACAATGAATGTGTTAAGCAGAAGTAAATAGGACTATTTAACATGTCCTATCCAAGGGCGGGCCGCATGTAGGTATGTAAAACAGGTATAATGATCGTGAACAGATTCCACCTGGGTATTCCCTTTGTGTGCAAAGCCTTTTGCCTCCTTGGTTTTCTCCCCTGTGCAAGTCCGACAATCTGGCTCTTCTTGAAGAGGCTGCCCGAAAGCAGTGTCCTGAAAGATAAAGCGGGGTTATTTAAAGTATGTTGCGGCTGTACCGCACTGTTGACTGAGTTACTATTGCGCCTCTCCTTATGCCCATGGTATTTTGAGTGCGTAATTATGTACACGCTGCACGAATGCTGCATTGGTGGGGCTGGAGCGGAGGCCGGACTTCTAGTCGCGCTCTTGGCGTGCCTGGCGATCCTGTTGTGGGGTACTCCGGACTCGCTTGATGGTGTTCGGGGTTGTTGTCTCCGGGTTGGTGGTTTGCCGGAGAAGGCTGCATTGTACTTCTGCCGCGAGGGCTGCAGTATGCTCTTTTGTACGGAGAGAGCGGTCCATGTTTCCATTGACTGTTATGACCCCACGAGGTCCTGGCATCTTGATCTTGAGGTAAGCATAGTGTGGTATCGCATTGAATCGAGCGAATGAAGTTCGTCCAAGCAGTGCGTGATAACCACTGCGGAAAGGGACGATATCAAAGATTAACTCCTCGCTTCGGAAGTTATCCGGAGATCCGAAGACCACTTCTAGTGTTATGGAGCCCATGCAACGGGCCTCTACTCCTGGAATTACACCTTTGAAGGTGGTTTTGGTTGGCTTGATCCTTGAAGGGTCGATGCCCATTTTGTGCACTGTGTCCTGATAAAGCAGTTCAGGCTGCTGCCGCCATCCATAAGGACTCGCGTGAGGAGGAATACGTTGATGGTTGGGTCTAGGACCAATGCGGCTGAACCGCCGTGACGGATGCTAGTTGGGTGATCCCTACGATCGAAGGTGATCGTACAGGCTGACCATGGGTTGAATTTTGGGGCGACTGGCTCCGTCACATAGATGTCCCGTAGTGCTCGCTTCCATTCCTGTTTGGGAATGTGGGTGGCGTAGATCATGTTAACTGTTTTCACCTGGGGAGGAAATTTCTTCTGTCCTTCCGTGTTCGGACGCCGGGGCTCCTCGTCATCGTCGCTGTGCAGCCCCTTGTCCTTGTTTTCTAGTATATCTTGCAGGTCATGCCTATTGCCCCGGGCCGTAGTGTATTGGTGTGGGGGTGCGGGCTGGTATTCGGGCTGATACGCCATTTTATCCCGGCCACGAGGTGGCCGGTCAGCCGTGTGGCGCTCGAGTCCATATTCCTCAGCTGCCAGGACTTCGGTCCATTTGTCTGTGAGCAGGTCTTGATCAGCTTGGAGCTGCTGCTACTTCTTTTTCAGGCTCCTCGTAGTGGCCATAAGCCGGCTCTTGAAGCGCTCCTGCTCCACGGGGTCCTCAGGCATGCTGAACTCGTTGTCGCCGAGGCTAATCTCGTCTTCGGAGGGGGGGTATGTAGTTGTCCTCCTCCGGATATCCATCCGTCGCCTGTTCGTCTAGGCTGACCTGCCCGTCTTCCTGTTCGGCCTGCTCGAAGGCAAGCTGATCGGGGTTGTATTCATCTTCGGCACCATCTGGACTGTTTTCGTCACTGGTGCCGATATTGTTGTGGCGAGGCTTGGAGCGGCGCCGATGACACCCATGCTTTCTTTTCTTCCTTGAGGGGTTATCCTCCATTGCCTCATCGCCATTGGTTTCCTCCGGAGTGTCCACCATATATATATTATATGAGGAGGTGGCTGTCCACCACCCCGTGGGCGGTGGTTCCTGTTCCTCTCCTGCATCGTCGTCCATACCGTCGATGTCTTCAGAGTCGAAGTCAAGCATGTCGGTTAAATCATCGACCGTGGCAATGAAGTGGGTGGTGGGTGGGCCACGAGTTCCTTTGCCGCCTGCTTCCCACTCGAGCCGGACATAGTTTGGCCAAGAGTCTCCTAACAAAGAGAGAGATTTTAATGAGTTCAGCACGTCGCCAAAGGGCGAGTGCTGGAAGATATCCGCAACGGTGAACTCCATTACCGGAGCCCAACTAGAATCGGCGGGCTCAGGAGTGCGCGGACTGGAACCTACAGCCGGATACGAGTCCGAGGGTCCGGTGTTACAGGCTTCCTTGGGGGTGAAGCCTGTCTTCGGCTCTACCGCCGATAAGTGTGCGGCCTTCGGGGCGGGGTCCATCCACCCGTCCTCGGGCGAGGCAATCTGCTCCGGATTTAGGTCCGGGGCTCCTGCAGGGGCGATATCCCGAGCATTGTCCGACAGCAGGTCTAAGCCGTGCCCATCGTGATTGTCCAGCGCTCCTGGCGTAGACCCGAACCCGTTGAAGATCAAGTCTCCGCGGATATCGGCCATGTAGTTCAAGTTTCCGAACCTGACCTGATGGCTGGGAGCATAGCTGTCGATCTGCTCCAGATGGCCAAGCGAATTTGCCCGCAGTACGAAGCCGCCGAACACGAAGATCTATCCGGGGAGAAAAGTCTCACCCTGGGCCATGTTTTTGTTGACGATTGAAGAGGCCATCAAGCCTTGCAGTGACGACATAGAGGAACTCTCAATGAAAGCACCAATGTCCGTGTCAAAACCGGCGGATCTCGGGTAGGGGGTCCCGATCTGTGCGCCTGAGGCTAATGGTAATAGGAGGCAAGGGACACGATGTTTTACCAAGGTTCGGGCCCTCTTGACGGAGGTAAAAACTTCCTGCTTGATTGATATTGATGATATGAGTGTTACAAGAGTTGATCTACCACGAGACCATAGAGGCTAAACCCTAGGAGCTAGCCTATGATGATTATGATTCTGTCTCTAAGGACTAAACCCTCCGGTTTATATAGACACCGGAGAGGGCTAGGGTTTACATGGAGTCGGTTACAAAGAAGGAAATATAATATCCGGATCTCCAAGCTTGTCTCCCATGCAAAGGAGAGTCCCATCCGGACACGAGACGAAGTCTTGAGTCTTGTATCTTCACGGTCCAACAGTCAGGCCAAAGTATATAGTCCGGCTGTCCGGATACCCCTAATCCAGGACTCCCTCACACGTGACAAACACATCTCAGTCTAACATAATTCCTATGCATAGGTTTATAAACAAACAAATTATCAAGGGAAGCAAAAACTAGCATATGCAAGGAAGAAGAAACAGACGATAGCAATCTCATCATGAAGAGAGGTAATTTGGTAACATGAAAATTTCTGCAACCATATTTTCCTCTCTCATAATAATTACATGCAGGATCATAAGTAAATTAAACAATATAGATATCACATAACGTATTCTCAACATGATCCACATGCATGCAAAGTTGACACTCTTCCGAAATACTGGGATTAACATTAACTAAAGTCATGACCTCTCCAAACCCACTTCTATCAAAAATTTCATCAGATTGAACATTCTGCAAATATGTGGGATCTAAAGTTGACACTCTTCCAAACCCACTTTCAATAATATTGCAAACAGTATTATCAATCTCATATTTATCATGGGGCTTAATAAATTTTCAAGATCATAAGAATAATCACCCCAATCATGATCATTGCAACAAGTAGTGGACATAGCAAAACTAGCATCCCCAAGCTTAGGGTTTTGCAAATTATTAGCACAATTGAAATCAATAGAATTTATAGTAAATAATTGCAATAATGCTTTTTATTCAAGGAGCTATCGTGAAGCTCTTCATAAATTACTTCATCACAATTTTTAGATTCACGAATTTCAGGCAAAACCTCATAAAGATAATCTAGTGCACTCAACTCGCTAGAAATTGGTTCATCATAATTGGATATCTTAAAAAGATTAGCAAGTGGATGTGGGTCCATAAACTTTTAGCAAGAGAAGATGCAAACAAAAAGAAGGCACATGGTAACACAAGCGAACAAAAGATCGAACCAAAGAGGGGCGAAGAAAAAGGGCGAAGAGAAGGGCGGATCTTTTCGCAAACCGTTTTAGAAGTGGGGGAGAGGAAAACGAGAGGCGAATGGCGAATAATTTAATGCAAGAGATGAGACTTCTATGATGGGTACTTGGTATGTCTTGACTTGGCATAGATCTCCCCGGCAACGGCGCCAGAAATTCTTCCTGTTACTTCTTGAGCTTGCGTTGGTTTTTTCATTGAAGAGGAAACGGTGATGCAACAAAGTAGAGATAAGTATTTCCCTCAGTTTGAGAACCAAGGTATCAATCCAGTAGGAGACAATACACAAATCATAAAGACTTGCACAAACAATGAAACAAACTTGCACCCAACGCGATAAAGGGGTTGTCAATCCCTTCAGAGTTACCTGCAAAAGTGAGATCTGATAGAGATAGATAAATGATAAGGTAAATATTTTTGGTATTTTTGGTTTATAGATCGAAAAGTAAAAGATTACAAGATAGTAGATCAAAAACTTATATGATGGAAAATAGACCCGCAGACCATATGTTTTACTAGAGGCTTCTCCCAAGATAGCAAATAATATGGTGGGTGAGCAAATTACTGCCGAGCAATTGATAGAAAAGGGCAAAGTTATGACGATTTCTAAGGCAATGAGCATGAATATAGGCATCACGTCCGTGTCAAGTAGACCGAAACGATTCTGCATCTACTACTATTACTCCACACATCGACCGCTATCACTACAAAAAAAGACACATCCGTGACATTTTGGGCCGAACGAATTTTTTTCTGTCATACATATGACACTTCTATGACGATAATTGTGACAAAACCCGGTATCATCATATATGTGGTGGGCTCCTACTTCTATGAAAAAAAATCATGACAGAAAATGGGCTTTTCGTCCTGGGCGGGCCAGAGACGCAGCTGCATGACATTCTTTGGGACGTCCATGACGGAAAAAACCATGGTAGAAGCGAGGGTGAGGAAAATTTCCGGGAGTTCCCAGTTATGGTGGGAGGTTGGGGGCCGAGCAATGCGCGTTTCTCTCGTACAGGTACGTGCGTGTGTGTGAGGCGTTGGCTCTAACTGAACCCGAGCGAGGCATTGGTCTCTAACTGAACCCGAGCGATTGCACTACAGGCTACGCATTACTGAACCCGAGCGATCGATTGATGGCTGTTAACTGAACCCGATCTAGCGATTCCTTCCCTACTGCTGCTAACTGAAGCCGATCGATTGGATGAAC
>NC_057804.1:249863511-250005380 GCF_018294505.1 Triticum aestivum | reverse complement strand
TAGACTGTGGAGGGTTGCCCGTGGAGGGGTGGTTGAACAAGACCCCGTGGTGTGGAGGGCTGGATGAACAGTAGACGGTGGAGGGGTGGTTGAACAAGTAGCTGGTGGAGTAGCGCGCGGTGGAGGCTGGATGAACAGGAGCCCGTGGAGGCTGGAGGAGGTCGATGGTAGCCCGTGGAGGCTGGAGGAGGTCGACGGTGGAGATGAATAATATCTCGTGGAGTCCCGTTTTGTGGTACGCCAAACCCCTCCCGATCAACATGACCCCCGTTTCGACCGTAGGAGGTCCGTTTCCTCCGTTTTGCGGTACGCCACACCCCTCCCGAACAACAGGACCCCCGTTCCGACCATAGGAGGTCCGTTTCCTCCATTTTGCGGTATGCCACACCCCTCCCGATCAACAGGACCCCGTTCCGAACATAGGAGGTCCGTTGCCTCCGTTATGCGGTACGCCAGGCCTCGTTTCCATCGCCTGTTCCTTCCAAGCCCTCCTGATGAACACAACCACGCATTCCATTCCGACCCAGCCGGTTGGCTCCCACGCGTTCCGTTGCCTCCCGATGAACACGACACATTCCATTGCCTCCCCATGAACACGACGCATTCTGTTGCCTCCCCATGAACACGACGACGATGCTATTTCTCCGTTCCGACCCAGCCATGTACACGAGCCCTGGCCGTGCGTATGCACGAGTAGGCGTTCGAGACCCCGCCCGTATGTACATACGTGGCCGTATTTTCTTTCTTGCACCCTGGCCGTTGTACGTACGTGTACATGCTACATGTCCGCCTCTACTACGACACATGTGCGCCTCTACTACAACACGTGCACGCCTCTACATCGACCAGTATGTACGGACATGTTAGCGACTAGAATGACAACGCTACGTACGCTTTGACCAGGTGGGTCCTGACTGTCAGGCACTTCCTTGCCTGCGAAGATGTAGCTGGTGGGTCCCAGCACTCAGGGGGCGAATCGTTTTTTTTTGCCATGACGCACTTCTTTGCGTGCGAAGATGTAGCTGGTGAGTCCCAGCAGTCAGGGGGAAACATTTTTTTCACGAAATACGGTGGCCCGTCTGGTGGGTCCCTGCTGTCAGGTGGAGGAATAATTATTTTCCGCGTAATAAGGAGGCACTTCCTTGCTACGGCCGTGGACCAAGCTGTCAGCCTCTCCACGTACAGTCCACGTCCGATGGAAGTCCTTCCTTGACCACGTTGACCACGCCGCGCCGAGAGCACCAGAGCGGAGGACGACGTCGAGGCCTAGGAAGGGGACGACGGGGAGCCGGGGAAGATGCGGCAGTGGAAGCCCGTGCAGAGAGGAGTACGAGGGTTCACTGGTTTGGCTGCGGTGTGAGGCTGTCGTCGCCGCAGGGCCTGGCCAGCGGTGGGAATAGTAGGGGGCGGTGAGGCCTTCGGGGCAGCACATCCGGCCATGGGAGGCAGGAGCATGCGGCACGACCGGCGCTGCTTTGGGCGACTGGAGCAAGAAGACCAGAGGTTGAAGAAGCACTATGGCCGTTGGCTGGACATCGTACGGTTAGTGCAGCTAGAATCGTTTATATTGACTAAGTTGACAAAGCCCTCCGTCCCCGTCAACTTAGTAGGCCCACAAGTCAGCCTCCCACCAAGGTGGGTCCCAGCTAGCAGGGGGGTATTCATTTTTTTGTGCATAATAAGGAGGCACTTCCGGTGGGTCCGAGCTGATAGCAGGGGAACGTTTTTTTCGTGAAATACTGTGGCCCGTCGGGTGGGTCCCAGCAGTGAGGGGTAAACGTTTTTTTCGCGAAATACTGGTGGCCCATCCGGTGGGTCCCTGCTGTCAGGCAGAGGAATAATTATTTTCCGCGTAATAAGGAGGCACTTCCTTGCGGCTGCCATGGACCCAGCTGCCATCCTCTCCACGTACAGTATTCTTCCGATGGAATTCGGGCGTTGACCACATTGACCACGGCGGTGGACGACACCGAGGCCTAGGAAGGAGACGATGCGGAGCTGGG
Source organism: Triticum aestivum (assembly GCF_018294505.1). Taxonomy (NCBI): domain Eukaryota; kingdom Viridiplantae; phylum Streptophyta; class Magnoliopsida; order Poales; family Poaceae; genus Triticum; species Triticum aestivum. The sequence goes on along the minus strand of NC_057804.1, from coordinate 250,003,377 downwards.
GAAGATGCGGCAGTGGATGCCCATGCGGAGAGGTGTACGATGGTTCACTTATTCGGCTTTGCTGCCCTCGCCGCAGAATAACATGGGGTGTGGGTGAGTGGAGTGGAGGGATGGCCTGGCCTGCGGTGGGAGTAGTTTGGGGGCGGTGAGGCCTCCACGGCAACACACCCGGCCACGAGAGGCAGGAGCAGGCGGCACGACCGGCGCTACTTTGGGCGGCTGGAGCAAGAAGACCAGAGGTTGAAGAAGCACTATGGCCTTTGGATGGACATCGTACGGTTAGTCGAGCTAGAATCATGCATATTGACTAAGATGACAAAGCCCTTCGTCCCCGTCAACTTAGTAGGCCCACTATACTGGGTCCCAGCTAGCAGGTGGAGTATTCATTTTTTTGTGCGTAATAAGGAGGCACTTCATTGCGTGCGAAGATATAGCTGGTGGGTCCGAGCTGTCAGCGGCGGTAACATTTTTTTCGCGAAATAGAGAGGCCCTTTCGATGGGTCCCAGATGTCAGGTGGAGGAATCATTATTTTGCGCATAATAAGGAGGCATTTCCTTGCGTGCGGCCGTGGACCCAGCTGTCAGCCTTTCCACGTACAGTCCACTTCAGATGCATGTCGGTCGTTGGCCACGTTGACCACACCACGCCGAGAGCACCAGGGCGATGGACGACGGCGAGGCCTAGGAAGGGAACGACATGGTGGAAGGGAAGACTCGGCAGTTCTTTCCCACGTGGAGGGGAGTACGACTGTACGAGGGTTTACTGGTTCGTCTGCCGTCGCCGGAGAATAACAGCAAGTGTGGGACTGTGGGTGAGTAGAGGGATGGCTAGGCCTGCGATGGGAGTACGGTGGGGCGGTGAAGCCTGCGTGGCAGCATAGTCGGCCGCGGGGAGGAGGGAGCAGGTAGTCCCGCCGGCACTTGTTTGAGCGGCTGGAGCAGGAAGAGCAGAGATTGAAGAAGCATGACGGCCGTTGGATGGGTATCCAACAGTATCGATGCCATCTGTGGAAAGCCTCAAATCTGTGGAAAATAGCATACAACCCATCTGCCATTATTTCAAATAATTTACAGCCCATTTGCTAATTCTTACGGGTTTTTTGGAGCCCATATTCTTTTTGTTAGCATTACAGCCCATATTGTGGCCACGGTTAAAAAATTATACGAAATTTTGCATATGTCGGTGCGCTCTGAACTGTTTTTAATCCTGAAATTTCGAGTCACATTCAAACTGATTTTAAAAATAAATGTATATCAATATAAAATCAAATAAATTGTCCACTCATAAAAATCAATGCAATTTAAAATCTCGAAATGAAAAAAAGATATTTGAAACTAATTGTCGGTTTGATGTATTTTAAAAATGTACAGCCCATTTCTCATTACTGATAGGCCATTTTCTCGGCCAGCCAAATGAAGCTCTCCTCGTCTTGAAAGATTTGCAGCCCAACAGGCCTGATAAAGCGACTTAATTGACAAATCACAAAAAAACTGGGCTAGCCATTTTCAGAAAGAAAAAAACTACTGGGCTGGTCTATGGTAAACATAAAAGAAAAGGTTGTCTAGACAGGCCAGAGTGTCCCACACAGCCCAGTTGACACCCTGCTTCCGTCTCAAAAACAAATTAGATAAATGCCACTCCAATTATGGCGATTCATAAAAATGCCACTTCAATTTCCAAACTTTCAAAAATGCCACTGCAATTTTTGCAAACTTTGAAAAACGCAACTGCAGTTTGCAAACTTTGAAAAACGCCACTCCAGACTTCGAAAAATGCCACTAGAAATGGCATGAAATGGCATTTTTCAAAGTTTGGAAATTGCAGTGGCATTTCTCAGATACACCAGATTTGGAGTGGCATTTATCAAATTAACCCAAAATAAAAATAACTGGGAGAGCTGCTGGGTCCGTGGTGTCAGCCACTCGTTGTGCAATTCTCTCGTTTATTGACTATGTTGACAATGGCATGGGACCGAGATGTCAGAAATCCACTAGGAGGAGCCACTTTTTTATTGGCTCGAAATAAGGAGGCACTTGCTTGCGTACTGCCATGACCTTGGTGGGTCCCTACTGTCATCCTCTCCACGTACAATCATCTCCTGATTGTGTACGCGTCAACTTGCTAGGCCCACAAGTCAGCCTCTAAACCCGTGGAGGACAAATACAACCCATTTAAAAAAATAATAGCCCATTCCATACGTTCAAACGGAAAGTTCAACATTCAGAGCAAAGTAACAGGTCTGATACACATATAGAGTACTGAACTTCCACGTTGACAACCATCATAGCCAAGTTAACTATCTACTCCCACTAATACTCTAGTAGCGTACAAGTACTAACTTTCTCTTAGCTAACTAGACGATGTCGGCCGCCATCTGTGGTACATGCTAAATGCCGGCACCGACATCCTGCGCCTCGCCTCAGACTGGCAAGAGGTGCAATAGGGTGCGTTGCTCGCGCACGTTGGCCCTTTCCATGCCGGCGTGGTCCACCGAAGCTTCGGCTTCCAAGCGGGAAACCCACTTGACGAGTTGGTAGTAAAAATCGGCGTCGCAAACGCGTGCGTGACCGACAGCCTCCAGGGCTATTTTCCGGGCGCTGGCCTCCACGTACTCGGCCCAGTTGCGGGCGCTCTGCTCGCGACTCAGAGCATCGGTGCGCTGCTGCTCCATGTCCCGCTGGCGGCGCAAATCGGTGATACGCTGCTCCTCCGCCAGGTGGTCGCGCTCCAACAACTCCTGCTCCTCCGCCATGCGGTCGCGCTCCAACAACTCCTCGATCTCTGCATTGCCATCTAAAGACAGATAGAATGCCTCCTCCCTCCGTCTGCCTTCCGGTGAAAAATCGAACACTAGTTCCGGTGGTGACTGCCTCCGGTGTCGCCTACCACTGACGGGCGGGGGCATGGCGGACGTGGCGAGCGATGTCGGGCCGGTGGGGGCTTATGAGGATATGGCGAGTTGGGTCACGGTGGCACCGGAGAAGGCCAGGAAACAATACTTATAGGGGGAAGATAGCGCGATGGTCATCGGAATTCAATGCATAATGGCTTAGCGCGCCAGCTTGCCATGGAAAACTAGAGAAACTGACATTATGAATGTGCCGTCCCGTCCCGTCTGGGTCGCACGCCGGCATGGTAGTCGAACGAGTGTACTCGAATCATCTCCCTCCTTGTCAATAATGATTCCACGGATTTAAAAAGCCTGCAACAATTAAAGCGTATCTTTTTTCGCATCAGTTAGCTACCTTAATTACGGCCGGCTACATGCAGGCACTGAGAATCGCTCGCAGGCAGTACGCGAAGTAGCATGCAACGAATCACAGCCGAGAGCACGCATGCAGCCACTTAAATCGCTGGAATTAATTAGGCTTAAACTTCTGCATGCCGTTAATTATTGCCATGCCTTGGTCTTGCTGCTTTGCTCATGGGACTAATAAACCCGGACGGAGGGTGTACCTTGGTTGGTGAGAGGTTTGAATTAAGCCCTGCAAACCGGAAAGGAGGTACTAGTACGTGCGTGATCCGCTATTTATTCGTGTAGGATCGAGTAGGTCGTTTCTTGAATTGAGCCCTGCAAACCGGAAAGGAGGTAGTACGTGCGTGATCTATTTATCTGTGTAGGATCAATAGTGTAGCTTGTCAGTTCCTTCAGAGGTAGGCATTTTTATCCGTGTAGGCTCGATAGTGTAGCTTGTCAGTTTCTTCGGAGGTAGGCATTTTTATTCAAAAAACCACTTCGCATCTTGCGTCGCAAATAAAACTGCCAGGAGCGCATTTGTAGGCTAGCTAGTGATCGATCAGTAACTTGTAAACACTGAGCGAACAGAAATAAGTAACTGTTAATACATCTCAATGATTCATAGATCATATACAAATATGTAGCTCCAAAAGCAAAGATCAGCCACTTCAAATCTTGCTTCGCAACTAAAACTAACTAGTACGATTCCCATACATAAGATCAACATGTTAATGCATCTCAATGATTCACAGATCATATACAAATATGTAGCTCCAAAAGCAAAGATCTAGAAAAACATATGTTCTTCCTACTAACATGCATGCTTCTCTTGGCCAACATTCAGTACAGACTAAAAGACAAATTTGTTTGTGAAGTCAACAATTCCTCTTGCAAATGTAAGTGGTTTCACCAACAGCTGGAACCATGAGAATGAACCACACATGATGGAGGAACATCCATTGCAATATGATTTTGTCTTCTCTCGATCACACCGTGAGACTATTTTCGGAATACAAACTTTAACTTAGGCAAAATGATGCCCATTGTATAATCAGACCAAAGTAATGAAGCACCTAGTGTTGGCCAGTAAATAGTACAGTACTACTTTTCTGCAGTCCATGAAGTGACTATCCAATCTTTGTGTCTATTTTCAAATGGCACTACATGCAATGACTATACTATTCTCTTGTGCTGTTCAACCAAAATTGCGGACACTTTGTTTCTTTGCCAAATAGTAACGGGCAGACGTCTCTGTCTGCACAAATATCAAGCAGCTAGTAAACATATATCACACCATGTATTTTCGGTTTAAACATGTCTCTTCCGCTTAGCATCTGTCATGTTCTGCACTGGACAATCTGATACATTTATGTTTTGCCCTGGACAATTTCATACTGAATTGATTTGCTGGTTCAGAGCAGAAATATAGCGCCTATTCTTCATCAGACCAAGGATATCCATGTTCGCAGTGATGGAAGAGGTGAAATCGATACAACCGAAATTGAGCATCCAATCATTGAATCCTGTCCTGCACCTCCAATGTAGGTCCACCCTGCCAATAAATTCACATGCAAACCACTAGTATTACTATCTAATGATAGTACAAAAATAGTAGCAAGATAGTAGCAAACCATGTACCTTCGTAATGAACAGCTCATAGTGCCACCAATTGGATATAAAGGTTTGGAAAAAAATATGCTCCTAATGTTGAACCAGTTGGACTTTTTGTGCAGTTCCACTAAAATCGAGCATCCCTATTTGCATATATATTGAAAGTGTGATTACTATAAAAGTGGCACTAGTTGAAGCATAGACTCACAAATATAAGCATTCCAATTTCTTAATGGGAAAAGGTAGCAAGACTGTTTCTAACCACCTATTTGAAGGAATAAATAAAGCAACAGCGGCTGATGTCAGGAAGGCATACATAGTTTTTTCTGAAAAACTGAGCCATTCTTGACATTTCCTCTTCTTTTAAGAAAATTTTGTGCAGTTCTACTAAAATAAAATGCCATCACTGCCTTGACAATACAGTGACACTGTACAAAAGGAAATGACTTAACATTACATCATGATGTCAGGTATGTAGTCGAGAGGCATTAGAGACAAACATACAGACCTCCTCCGATAACATAAGGAACATTAATTTTAACAAAGCTATGACTAGCTTTACCGGGATAATTTGAGTGAACTCTACACCCTCTGTTCCTTAATATAATATGTTTTCACGGTTCAATTTAAAGTACCCAAACGTCTAGTATTTAGAAAAACATGTAGTAGTTTTCTTGATCACATATCTCGGAAAGCTTGCCACACTTTATTTATGTCCATACGCAAATGCAACACCATTCGAATACTACAAATATACACTAATCCAGTGGCTAGTGCAACAGTAGAGTAGTTAGTTTATTACAGGGTACAGTACAATGGTTTTACTGAACAGATTTCAATAAACTCTAGCACTGGAAGGTTTCTATAAGAATTAACAATACAAAATGTAAAGGTAACAAGTTCCAGCACTGGTATACTAGCTGTGCATGAGCATTAAACCAAATACAAAAGTCTGAAGGTAACTAGCATTATTAACTAATGACTGTATAAAAAATTGCAAACCATGTACCTCCAAGGTAAATATCATTTCGAACTCGGGGGGACCTTAAAAATTGCTATCGCAATCTTGATAATCGACCAAACATAAAAACTTGATCGAACGAATCAAGAGAACAGCCGGAGGAGGAGGTGCCCACTCTTGACCTTTCCTCTTGTCTTCATAATTGTATGTGCAGTTTAACCAAAATAAAATGACATCAGCGCCCTGGCATTTTGGTGACACTGTACAAAAAAAATTAACTTATCTCATGAAAGTGAGGTATGCAATCTATAAGCATCAACAGTGAAAAAATCTGAAGGTAGTAACAAGTTTCATCGTTGGTATATTGGCTGTGCAACAGCATTAGAATGCCTTAGCTGAAAAATCTTTAATGCATCCACAATCAACAACTAACCCTGAAATAATCCAGTGACAATAAATGGCATTGCTTAAATTTATCGGTGGCATTAGACTGAGAGAAGCATTAGTTAAATGTGGCATCACTTTAGCAGTAGCATTGCTTGACTTGACTGCTGGCGTTATACTAACAGCAAAAGAAGTGGCAATAAGAGCATGGGAGGCCCATTTGGACAGTGGGCACACCAGTACGATGTACCTCCACGAACGCAGAGTGGTGAGGGACGTATGGTTGCCCAGAGCAACAAATATCCAGGCATCATATGTGGATTACGTCCCATTTTTCTTCTCTTTAGCCACCTTTTTCCTATGTGAGGACAACAAACCGATCGACCCGGTCATTCTCTATTGTGTTGTCATGCCTTTCTACCTTTCTTCAACCAAGAGACACGAGACTCGTTCCTTAGCTACTGATTTTCCCCTTTTCAACCTAGATGTGGGTTCGATGCCTACTCTCTTAGACAGTACAGTCTCCCTTCCTTTCCTTATTCAACCCAGACATGGATTAGTCTGCATGAAGTAGGGTTTCCTCTAATAGTGCAAATTATGGTTTTTGTTTGCGTGGCCAACAGAGCAGAGGATAGCAAATTGGGAAGATGGTGGAGTGGAAAAAGATCCACATGCAACGACGTGGCAGATGGGGCAATAGAACAAGGGTATGGTTCAAAAAGAGGTAGCATACCTGAGGGTCAGCGGGAAGTGGCTTCGTTCATGGTCGTCGTCCTCCGCACACACTACGTCAGCGAGCTTGGGGACGGAGGCCATCCCGCGCGGGCGCTAGGTCTGAGAGGACAGCCTTATCGTAAGTGCTTGACCTCGCTCGCTGACGACGAGTGCGTCAATGCTGCACGTCCTTTTCTTCCCCAGCGGATCTGTGACCACTGGTGAGGAGGGAGAGAGGGACCATCTTTTTTAGATCTGGAGAGAGGGTGGTAGTGTGAGAAGCAAGTGGGCAGCCCTTGGCAAGAAAGCGCTGAAGCTCCGGCCTATATATATTTTTTATACTACAAGTACTGGAGGTGGAGTAGTGGTAGAGTACTTGATATTTTCTCTGCGTACAGTACCAGTTAGTCGTGCTTCAAAACTGAACGGCACGCCATTAAGAAAATAAAGGTCGATAACTAATGCGGCACCTCGGGCCAACGCGGCCAGATCGCATTTTTCACGAGAAATTACACACCATGTTTCATTGACATGTGGTCCCATTCCAACATATCAGTGAGACGACGGCGAGTAGTAGAGTATTTCCAAATGGACGTGTAGGCCGGGGCGCCTCTTCGTGAACCGTGGCAAACTAGCAACCGTCCACCGACTCTTCGCCTTTCCCTCTTGATTAGGAACTGCTGTCGCACGGTCTTCCTCTCCCTCCTCCATTTTCCTTTAGCCCTTCACCCTTTCTTCTGCCATTGTTCGATCGTCTTCTCCAGGGAGGGAACAGGCCGGAAACGACCCTGTTATTCTTGCCCCGATCTGAAAGATGACGTGGTGGAGGAACTCATTGATCGATGTGACGTCATCACCTCGGCTAGCATGGCAGGTTCGTTCAAGCCCATTCTTGACTCAACTAATAACATCATTACAAGGAACCCAAGAGTCAAGGAGCGGTTTATCTCCCCTATCTTCTTCGCCGTGACCCTGATGACTGGCATCGGCACGACGGAGGCCTCATCCTGTGCAAGTTGATGCCGCTTGATAATGATACGTGTGATGTTAAGATGCCATCATTTGAGGTCAAGGATTGGGCAGACGCAAATGGAGATTGGGTTGTTTACATTGGGTCCAACCGCGAGTGGGAACTTGTGAATGTGTACACTCGTGACCAGGTTCCACTTCCAAAAATCTCAGCAGACTGCCCAGAGGTTGAGCACACCGGTATTGTACGCACGTTCAAATACAATCATGGTGACTGTCTTCTATGGAAGATAGCAATTTGACGAGTTCCCAACCGCTCTTGGAATTACAAGAACTATGAAGTTGTTGCTATCTTCGTCAAGCTTGTTGCCGTCCTTGGTGGTTTGACTCGATGGATATTGCTCAAAAATCAGTTCCTGTACACGGATGAGTACTGTGATGCAATTCAATACGAGGGCCTTGTGTTTGCTTCCACCACTTGTGGCACTATTTTTGCATGGCATCCTCATAGTTTCGGTACACTTGTCTTCCACCGTAATTATAATTGTTTCATCCACATGCATGCGGGTTAGCAAGTTTCCCTTTACTAATTAACCTTCTTCTTGTGTTTCCAAGGTCCTGTGAACATTCCACCACCTATACTTGAAATATTTTATAACCAAGGGGGAGATGACGATGGTGATGATCACGAGAATGAGGACGAGCAGCGCCCATATACTCTTTGGCGCCTAGCAACTAATTCTGATGAATCGCCTCTTCTTGTGTGTATACAGCCCACTGATGATGTTACTGCTAAGGAAGCAGGTGTAGTCTCCCATGGTCGCACTCTCCAGACCTATTCCAACACCCGTTGCATGGTATTCGGGATGGATACTAGTGTGCTAGTGCCAACTCCTTCTCCCTGGTACAGAATTGATAGTCTTGGAGAATACTCGCTCTTCCTTGGACAAAACTATCCAATGATGGTGAAAGGTGATCCAACTGCTGTTGACACAACGTTACTACCATTTATGAGAAGCAACTGTGTCTATACCTCGGACATTTGGGTGGTTCCCTACCCTGGTACTGATATAGTAGGCTGCTTCAGCATGGATGATCAGTCCTGCGTTGGTCTCCAGATCGACAATGGATGGCCCGTCCCAGAGAATCACTTGTGGTTCAAAGCAAGCATTTCCAATGCCGAGGAATGGTTGAGTTGAAGTTCATTTCATTGCTTGTTATTTGTTGTGTGGTGACAACTTTAGTATTTATAATATATCCTCGTTGTCGATGTGGGTTGATGACCTGTTGTATGTAATAAAATGATATGCCTGTGATAAACTTACTAAATTTATGAATGGTTTTCGAGTCGCTTCTCTAAGTGAGTGGTGCGACGAGGCAAAAATATATTTTCCGAATACATAATTGTACGTGCATTGCAACAGGTTATCGGATGAGGCCAATCAACAATAGTAGTACACTATTTGTACTAGCTTCACATGCTTTGCGCGTCGGGCGGGTGTTTTTAATGTAGCCATATGTTAATGTGTTCGCTGTACGTAACCAGCACCTCGAATCCTCGATACTAGTACTATATAGTAGGAGCAAGTAGTAGGAGTAGTATGGTGGCATGGGCCAGAACAAGCATTCACGTCCAGGAGTACGGCACACGCCACCACCACGACATCCATCTGACACCATATTATTTCTAGGAGTCTGTGCTAGAGCAATCTCTTCAACCTCGTCGTTTCTCTAACTTCAGCCATCGCGCGGCGGGCAAGGTGGGGGTTTGCCGATAGTCGGTTTCCTTAACTGCGGTCCCACTTGTAAGGCCAACTCCAACGCACGACCCCAAACAGACCTCCATTTTGCACGAACTCCAACGATAATTTTGACTAGAAAAGCAAGACCAAAGAAAACAAGAACCACAAGAATACATTTTACTACTCCTGTAAGTTGGATTAGTGCCTTCTCGATGCATTCATTGTTGATCTGCGGAGGCTCGATCTTGCGTGCATCTTTCTTCTCCGAGTGTAAAGAAGTAGACGTTGCTTCCTCGCATCTAGTCTCATGTCTAGCCTCTATTCTAGTAGGAGTATCAACAAGTGCACTAATATCATCTCTAGCCTCTGTGCTAGCTAAAAGTGATAGAACATCTACTAAATTGCGCTCTATCAATATATGGATGTACTCTTCTTCCCAATACAAAAACTTGCATCCATTCTACTCCCTCCGTTGTACAATACATGCCTTCTATTTGTCAATATATATATGTATCTAGACATGTTTTAGTATATAGGTACATCCATTTTTGGACAAATGGAAGTCAAGTATTTTGGAATGGAGGGAGTACACAATAAAATTTTTAAGTTAGCACAACTAGTCTAATCTGAGAGCACAACCGAAGATTTGGTCGGTTTCTTCCTCCTTTTGCCGACAAGTGGGACATCTAGCATCCAGGTCGTGTCATGAAAAAAATAGAGTGGTATTTGAAGCCACGAGATGTGCATCTTGGGTTAAACTATAAATAGAATCTTACTACTCTTGAGTAACTCCAAAAGCGGCCACCGAAGATCTTTATTGGATTTGTTTTCCATCACCAGCACGTCAAGGTGAAAGATGTGCAGGTTCAGTGGGTCCGCTTGCGTTTTCACTCACACGTGGGACCGCATGTGAGCAAACGGATGATGGGCTCCGCGCGTCCGCTGGCTGGCTGAGAAGAGAGATAGAGGAGGGCTGAGCATGGACTGCAGGAAATTTGTACTACGTACCTTGATATAGGCTCGATATAGTGGGGTGGCATGGGCCACAACTAGCATTCACGTCTAGCAGTACAGCACACGCCACCCACACGAGTCCCATCCGACACCAATTTTCTTGGAGTCCATGCTACAGCCATCTCTTCTCCCTCCTATTTTCTCAGCCATCATGCGGTGGGCGGGGTGGGGGTTTGCCGATAGTCGGTTTGCTCAACTGCGGTCCCACTTGTAAGTGAAAATGCAACACCGCACACATTCCCGCTTGAGCGGCGTGTCGGACCAACCGTGTGGGGGTGCGACGCGAACACGGCAGGCTTTTCCTTTTGAACTTGTAACTTGTAAAATTTGGTTCTGCTCCATGGCGCGACCGATAGATAGAAAATAACAATTTTGCCTATAGTAATGAGAAGTTTGGTTCTGGCGCCGTTCATGCATGGAGTATGTACGAAAATTATGAAGTTGATGCGAAAGGTAAGATAATTACTGTAATATCATATACTACTACATGGATTTGACGGAAAGATAAAAATACATTCGGATCCATCAACGACATCCTCACGCCCTAGTGTGTCGGGTCACCAACCGACGTGTGAGGACCAGCGGCGTTGGCGGCGAGCTCAACATGCTTCTGAACAGTGCCGTCCAAGGTGGCCCTGCGGTCCAAGAAGGCCAGCATCCTATCGTCCTCCTCGTGCATGTAGTAGTCCTTGTGGACGATTTGCGTGTAGACGTGGGTGATGATGTCGATGGTGTCTTGCTGTGCTAGGCGCTGCGCAGCGAGCGAGACCTCAAGGTGGACATTCTCCGGCGCGACGGCGGGCAGTCGCAGGGCCACTAGTGCGTCGAAGAGGTTGTCACCATAGTGGCCGTTGAGGGTGGCGGGCATTGCAGAGCCTGGGCGCATCGGCTGGAGGCTTACGTCAAAGTCGTCCACGAGCTTCTTGACGACGGTGAACTTGTCGAGGAAACCGAGAAGGACCTCGTCGAACAAGGAGACGAAGCTGTCGTCCAAGCGTCCCCTTGCCCTGGCGGCCTCAAGCAATACTACCTGGAGACGTTCCTCAGTGCCGGGCCACAAGCCGGCATCATGGACCATCTGGCACAGCCGGCTGATGCTCGCGCTCATTGCCTCCATGGGTCTAGCTTAGCTTCTAGTCAACTGATCTTGCGATTCGAGTGATCATCTTGCCCTTGGTTAGCGGGCGTAGGTGCGTAGGATTTCGTACTACTCCTCGGCCCTCTACTGCACCTGCCTTTGGCTGTATGATAGGTGGGCCAGCCACCCCCTGGGCCCACTTGTCATTCACCCAAAGGAAGTTGCCGTAAGTCAATGAAGATGCATCCCCCTCCGTGCCGGTGTAGTATAGTCATCTCACCGGACCTCTACTTGGGGCCAAACGAGAGAAGTTTGATGTTTACTGGTTTATTGGTCCCCTTTGCATTTTGCTCCAAGTTTTGACCTTTGATTTAAACAATAAAATGTTAATTCATGTGAACAAAAATGTTGTGTAAGTCACCTTACAAAAACCAAATAATCCCAAAACACTTAGGCACGGTGCATTAACTCCCTCCTTGTTTCTTATTTCATGACATATCAACCAATGATTGATGTGGGCTGTGCATGCTTTCAATGACTTGAGACTACCAAACATGACATGCATTGTTTAGTTCATTGCATGTAATCCTATTAGTACTCTAGTTAGCAAAAAAACATTAAGTTCTCTCGCCGATAGGAATAAAACACCATGTATTTATTTATAGGGGGAGTAGTATATTTTTTGTGACATGCATTAGTAGATATTGCTAGTCAAATACTAAAATCCAGATGGACGTGGTAGTACTCCTAAATCTAGACGGTGGTGCTACTAGTCCTAGTAGTAGTATTACCAATGTAGTAGTAGGAGTACTAGCACTGTACTACCCATTGGTCAAATTATTACGTGCTACTCCTCACAGTGAAGGGACAAGACCCTGCGTCGGAGATGACACCTGAGTATAGGCGCTGTGTTCGGCATACCATAGTCAGCCTCACCATCTGCAGTCACTATCATTATGGCTGTAGAGCTAGCCTGCTTACAACTAGCCCTGTTCGACATAATTTCCCGTGCGTAGATGCCCGTGCATTGCATGGAACACCAAGATTGGGGGTGGATGGCTCCGGCGGCGGCCATCACGCCAGATTTTTCCATGGCCTTCTACATGTGGTGGGGAGGAGATAAGGCTCATTGTGAGAGACAAAGAGTTGTTTGTAAATAGGGAACAAGTGCGGGCATCTTTTTGCAAAAATGGAGAAGCTTGGTTTGTATGCGTCAGATCTAGATCCGACGAATATTGGTGAAAGATGGGAGGCACAACATCATCACCAACTCAGGACCTGTTTGATTTGCAGGATTTTGAAAACGCAGGAATAGGACATAGCAATATTACAAGTTTCAAACTGATGTTACAAATGTTAGGAGTAATGATGCACCTACGAAGAGGGAATTACTAGGAAGTTTATGTAAGAACTTTCGTTACTTTAGATGGATGCAGCATTATCGTACAAACTAAAATCCACCGCCTTGGCAAGTCACTAATGGGCAAATAAGTTTTCGAGTCTCTGGCCACTTGATGTTTCAAAAACAAATTCAGCTTCTGTGGAAACTTTTTCATTTAGCCTTAGATGCTTGCGGTGATTAGCACGCCATTCATTGTTGCGCCAGAGAACGCCAAACCTCATTACCTTGAGCACACTTGCCACCAGAACAAAGAACCTATCCAATTTAATCTCAGATGTGCTGCCTCGGTAGTCGATCAAATCAATTTCTATAAGATGGAGATCAAGGCATTCGACGAGATAGTTATAGTGCAGCACATTTTTCACTTTCGGGTCTTTTTTATCTACAAAAGAAGAGAACAAATTAGAGCAGCTGGCTGCCTAAGATTGCCGTGTCATCAAAAGGTACCAATATCATTCGCTCATACAATAGGGTTGGCTGGCTAGTGATATTTTTTCACTCTCTCTCTCTCTCTCTCTCTCTTTCTGTTTCCTCTCATTTAACTAGGAACACATGAAGTGCTTGGGCATTTGTTGCCTTCCACTATGTGGCTGATGCCATATTTCGCAAAAGTATGCCACATCATACGCATCGATGTCAAATCAAAAGATTTTGGCACCGCTCTCGCGATGTGAGAGAGTTGGCACTGCTGTGCACATAGACTCACATGTATAAACAAATCAATCAAACCAACTACACCAGCCTCTCACTCTCCCAAACAAGTGTTTTTTTATTTCCTCAGTCCTCTCTCTCTCCCATGCAGTGTTTTTTCATTGCGTGAGTTAATTTGGCAACGGAGCAAAGTAGGTGATCCTGATTGGGGCACCAGGTGAGCAATGGAGGGGCATCGATGCCAAATGCATCACAAGTGAATTTGGCACATGTTTTGGCCTACATAGCCCACTTTTGTACTCCCTCTGTCCCAAAATTCTTGTCTTAAATTTGTCTAAATACGGATGTATCTAGTTACATTTTAGTGTTAGATACAACCGTATCTAAACAAATGTAAGACAAGAATTTTGGGACGGAGGGAATACTACCTCATATTTAGTATAAAATTTTGACCATAGATTTACCTAAGAAAATGCCAATGCATGTCACTAAAAATTACACCATTTGAAATTATGTTCAAATACGAATCCAACGATATAGTTCTTAGTGACATGCGTTAACATTTTGTCAGTTAAATCTATGGTCAAATTTTGATACAACAAAATTGGAAGAGTAAACCAGGATGGAGGTAGTACTTGCTCTTAGGGTAACCATAGAGTTACTGGAGTAGTCTAAGTTACTTTCCACTATGACTACCCTAGGCTACTATAGTAGTACAACATAAAAACAATACAGGTGATCACGTGAGAAAAAAATACTAAAAACATTTCTTTCGGAACAGTGCGTAGATGTAGTTTTGATTACCATTTACTTATAGGAAAGAAGTTTCACCTCGATGAGTAGCTTCTCTGTGCATGGAACGCATGTAAGGAATCCAACAACTTGATACAGATTGGGGCCGATAGATTTTAGTGCTAAGATCTTCACTGTGTGCATGGACTGGGTCAAGCTTGTGGGAATCATTTTTTGGAAGACGGTCGTAAATACATGAAGAAGAAATTTAAAAATGTGAATTTAAAGAAGATGGAAAAGAAGATGAGTGTTGTACCTGAACGATTACGGATCCAATAAAGAGTTTAGAGAATTTGGCAGACGAGTACACCAACGCTGTCAATTTCGGCGCGTCAATGACCCTGATTTTTGTTGGACCTTCTAGATCCGATACAAGCAATCTCTCAAGGAAAGGCGCATTCTCAATGACCATAACGTGGAACAGCTGGAGTGATCTCTTCCCAATTGATGTCTTGTTGTGGGGCCAGCAAGACACATAAATCCATCGGAGATTCGTCGAGGTGATGTGGAGGCTAATGAACCCGTGGATCTGCTCAAGACGAAGGTACTCGAGCGCATTACAGCTGCGGAGCAGGTGCTCCATAGCCTTCTTCAAGATGACAACGTCGAAGAGGTCGAGCTGCTTGAGTTGAGGGAGAAGAAGGGCGGGCGTGGCATTAATCTGGGGAAGATAGAAGGAGCTGAAGCTGGCGCGGCACAGCGTTGGCATGAGGCGGAGCGCGGACGGCGGCAGAGAGCGACAACGTCCAGCTTCAAAGCTGAGCTCCTTGAGCTGATCTAGGGCCGGGGATAAGAACCACTCATCGAACTTGGGTTGGACCTTGCAGTTGGTACTGAACATGCGGATGTCAAGGCGTCTGGCTGGCCCAGGGTGCGATGAAAGTATCTTGGAGACTGCGGCCATGCGTTTGCAATCCCCGTCACAGAGGCAGCTGTCGACGGTGAGGCTGAGGGGGACGCAGCACTAGAGGGGGCGCCACTGCCGGGAGAGAAGGGCGGTCCGCATGGCAGATTTGGTGGGGAGGAGGCCGATGATGACGAGCAGCATGTCGTCGGGGAGGCTGCTGATGAAGTCCTGGCTCACTGGATGCTGTTTTGGCTCGAGCCGCCTCCGCTTGTTGGCTGCCTCGCCGTCCATCTCAACTGGCGGTGACGCCAGTGTACACGTGTGCTAGTGTGTGTTGTGTGCTGGGTGTGCGCGAGTGCGTCGTTCTGTGCATGTCGCCACGTAGTGGTGAATTGTGCGTGAGTGCGTCCTTCGCACGCAAGAAGTTTGTCCTCAATGCGCCCTCAATTTACTAGGATGCAAGGTGCTACCCCGAGTGGTTTCAACTTTGTTTACTTCACCGCGTGTCAGATGGGCCTCTAGTTTACTTATTTTCACCCACTGCGACATGGGCCAGCACACGAAGATACAGAACACGAGCTGACAAGGCAGCATGTGGATTGGTTGACCAGTCAACTAAACAATATACGGAGCTATACGCTGACACAGTGAGCGTATAATCTGTCGGTATAGAGAGTTCGAGTGAGAGGGGAGGCCTGTGAGAGATAGCAGAGAGAGAAAGAGCTACTCCCTCCGTACGATAATGTAGTTCCAACATTTTTTGAAGTCAAACTTTTGAAACTTTGACCAAGTTTATAAAGAAATTACTTATATCTACAATACCAAAGATAAATGATAGTATGAAGTAAGTACATGTTGTGATGAATCTAATGATCGTTCCAGATGTAAATGTTTTTCTCCACATATACCTGGTCAAACTTTTCTGAGGTTTGACTTTTCAAAACATCCATATGCTTATGGACGTGACAGAGTCCCTAACTAGAGAGAGAGAGAATGAGAGAGAGAGAGAGAGAGAAAAGTGTGTGTGCGTGTGTGAAAGAGACATGGACAACACACGATAAAAGTAGAGAAAAAGTGTGCGTGTCTTATGCAAACATATCACACATGCATCTTCGATAACGGAGGCAAGGTGAGGAGATAATGTGTGGTTGTTTGGAACCGAGAGAGAAAGACCCCTAGCACGTGGCCAAGAGGGGTCTGACAAAAAAGGGAGAGAGGTCGAGAGAGACGTACGGAGAAAATGCAGACATGGGGAGGAGAGAGTGTATGTTTGTCATCGAGAGATCCCCTGGAGATCACGATGGGACTACATGGGTGGGAGATCGAGTGACAAGGTGTGTGCGCGATAGAAGATGCCCCGAGAGATATCAAGATAGACGTATGGATGGAAGGAGACAATGCGTGTGTTCCTCATGGCTAGTAAGAGATAATCATACTTAGGAGGGGGGTGAGTGCTTGCGCCTATGATGGAGTGAGGGATTATGGTACTTAGGGGGGGTGTGTGTCACATGGAGAGAGAACAAGGGCGGAGAGTATTGGATGGGTCTATATGTATAGCGCGAGCAAGACATGTGTATGTGTGAACCATGGAGATATAAGGCCAGTTTGGCTTGCGTCCTGAGCATCTTTTGCCTGGCCTAGGGTTGTGGCTGGATTTCATGCACACTTGTTTGGTTGCTACCCTGTGAAAAAGAAAGCCCACGTGGCATGGGTTCCCTTGCACTTTAATTAGCTTGGCTGAACTCCAGACACTGCAAGTAGCCTGGCCCAGGCGATCAATTTCGAACGCCTGGCCGTGCCTAGTCGTGCGGCCATGAGGCTAACAACAACATGGATGGATATTAGCATTAAATAATTGATGCATGGATTGATTGATGGGACGTTGATGCTTTGCCTGCCCAGGCATGAACCAAACGCTTCAGCACCACACAAGCCTGGCCAGTGTCACGACCGACTTTTTCAATAAATAAATATTGAGAAAATCGATCTTTAAATCCCGGTATAGGAAAAAGTCATCCTTTCTGGTAGACAAATGCTTGATAAACAGAGAACCAGTAGCATCAAATATATTACAGGGTTGAGCTGAGGCTGCTCAAAAATTTATTACAAACTCGCCAATATCTTACATATGGGCAGTTATGACACAGGGGTGTGGTGGCATACTACTAGCTCGAGGAAAAAGTGGTGGTGGATAACTTGACTCCTAACTGGCAGCTCATCGAGCGTCGGGGGAGGCTCGATGAATTTATTCGGAGGTTACGGAAGCGGATAATACAATGACCAAAACAGGATCGCACGGGACTGACTGGGACTCCTCTAGGCGTCGGACTCGCTATCAAACTCTTCATCCAAGAGATCGCCTTCATCAACATCTGGCCAAATCAACAAGCCAGGTGAGTACTTTGAAAGCACTCACAAGACAGTTCGGACAAAAGATATAATCAATGAATGCATGAATGCATCATGAATAAAAGATGATGCTCATATAACAACAATAATATTGCGGGACTTGATAAATAAAATAAATAACTGAAAACCGATCGGGTGTCTGGAGCGACGCCTCGAAAGGTAAATAAATAAACTGCATGCCGCAGTCAGGCGTCTAAGCGACACCACATGAAGGGCTTAAAAGAAATGCCGCAGTCGGGCGTCTTAGCAACACCACATAAAGGGCTTAAAAGAAATGCCACAGTCGGACGTCTGAGCGACATCACATAAAGGGCTTTAAAAGAAATGCCACAGTCGTACTTTTGATCGACATCACATAAAGGGCTGTAAAAGAAAAGCCACAGTCGGACGTCTGAGCGACATCGCAGATAGGGCTTGCAACAAATGTAAATAACAGGTATGGCACCATCGGACATCTGAGCGACATCACAGACAGGGCCTATAACAAAAGTAAATAACAGGTATGCCACCGTCGGACGTCTGAGCGACATCGCAGACAGGGCTTGTAATAAATGTAAATAACAAGATTAGTCCATCCACAAGAATAATCTTTTAACCGGATTTATCACACATAAATCCCACCAGACTTTTGTCACTGAGGCTGATACTTGAACAAAGTACAAGATAATTGAAAGATTTGAGACTCTGCAGAGTTTGGATGAGACTCTGCAGAGATTTGAGACTCTGCAGAGTTTGGATGAATATAGTACTTGAACAAAGTACAAGATAATTGAAAGATTTGAGACTCTGCAGAGTTTGGATGAACTGACCACACCCAACGGATTTCCGTAGTCACGAAGGACTAGTTCCCTTTACGGTATTTCAGTAGAAACACATTTAACTAGTACACACCCATTTCACCTCACAATGCCAGGAATCACCCAGGACAACGTCCAAGAAAAACTTTGAGATGGGGAGGCCACAACCTCGAATAGCATGGGATCAAATTTCTATATGCGCGCTCTAAGGGGTGGCCCCCTCTCGGTCCCAACCGGAAACACCCATGCCCCCTGACCGGATGACGGGCTTTAATCCAGGGCCATGGAACCCTCATCCCGACCTCTCTATTTGGTGTGTACCAGGAAAACGATTTGCAACTTACTATGCCATATTCCTTTCGGAAAACATGTGACAGTATAGGAAGGGATGAATGGAAATGTGATTTGTTTCACGATGACACGGAAGTCAAATAATCTGGCATAAGACTGGCATGTCACAACACTGCCATCTTACCCATCCTCATGCCAACACATGGCTATGCAAATATGTCTCCAACAACATAATGCTTTCCGAAACTTACTTTCCGCTTATGTGCATGAAATATAACATTCATAGTGATGTTCATAAACATGCCATGACTATACTAAAATGCAAACATGCAACAACACTCAACATATCAAGAGTTCAAACATGCTTGCCTGGTTCGGAGTAGTCGGAGTTTAACTGTGTGAAGTTTGCAGCTCCGTCACCTCCTCCGGTATCTACGGTATAAGAAAAATACATACGCTATGTAAATACCGTGAGTGTACAGATAAGTGTTCCAAATATTTTTGAAATAAATATGACAAACAACTAGACAGAAAAATAAAGATGACAGAAAAGGAATCAATGAAAAATCATTTTCTGTTTAAAATTATAAGAGTTTTGGTCCAAGGACCCATTTGTAATGAAACAGAAAGTTTCTAGGGGGCTCTGCGAAACAGTCCAGAATAATGTTTCGTTTAAAAGAAACGGCTGTGAGGCTGACAGGCGGGCTCCACCTGTCAGGTTTGAAATTTCAAACGGAGAAAACAGAGCGCGACGACGCCCGAGAGGTGTGGTGGTCGCCGGCGGTGATCCACGGCGAGGCAAGGTGATCGGGGTTACCTTCGAGATCAGTGCACTGTTCCGCGTCTGTGGGTGGTGGTGGTGGTCGTCGGCGAGCACTGTGTCGACGGCGGCCCTTGCTCCGGCGGACGGCGGTTCGGGCAGTCGTGGATCTCGCCGGAGGGAGCTGCGGGGATCAAATAGGAGTGGGGGTTAGTCTCCTAGTTGCTCGAGAGGGTTGCTGACGAAGTTAGGGCGTCGGAGACGGCCTCACCAGAGCGAATCGAGGTGGAGGCCGAGGCGGAACGGGGCGGCCGGAGTCAGGGAAGAAGAGCCCCTCGAGGCTCTTCCAGTGGCTAGGCGGGGTCTAGTAAGGTGGTGGAGTCGTGCGGGGGCGAGAGCGAGCTCTGGGGTGCTATTTATAGCCAACCCGAGGCTGCTGCCGTGAACGGATAAGTCCGGCAAGTTGATTACGGCGGTGCTGTGGCTGGACGGTCGGCTTAGGAGCTTGAGCATCGCCTAGGTGGAGTATTGGTGCCGTTTCTGTGTCCAACTCAGCACAGGAGGGTTGGTTACGGTTTGCCCTCGACGGAACGGCCGCACGGCCCGTCGGCGGCAGAGAATGCGCTCTGCGTGTGCCAAGCCAAGGCGACGGTGCTGCATGCGTGCGCTGGCAAGGAGATGGCCACGCGGAGCCACCAGGAGGTTTGGGCGGCGCCGAACGGCGTTGAGCCGCCGTTTTGCTTCCTGTCGGCCGTTATGGTGGTTCTGCCGCCGCAAAGCATGCCGGCATAGGCGGGCCAGGGCGCCACCGACGCTAGGAAGGCGCCAAGCGCGCGTGTGGAGCTCCGGACAAGCAGGCCAGGCTGCGAGCATCGAGCCAACGCATAGTGGGCATGTGACTGAAGTTCTGTCGGAGAAACGACACTGCACTTTGTGAATTTACTGAATATGAACAGAAACAGTGCATGCCAAGTGTTCGACAGAATGATTCTGGCATCTAGGGATTTTTCCTTGAGCTGATTTTTGGTGGAGTGGCCTCTCATTGCAACTAGAGGTTGCCTGAATTTTGGTTGAATTTTTGGAGGAGTGTAGATATGAATTTCACCAAATTTGGCAAATCTGGTCCAAACTTGCAGAGAGTAAATTTTGAAATATTTGAAAAGAAGAAGAGTGGATCAAGATGGTTCTAGGTTGTGGGTACAAAGGACTATCCAGAGGTGTTGAGTTGAGGTCAAAAATCAAATGCATTAGGGTACTTGCTTTGCAAATCACCTAGGCTCAAAAGAAAAGACAGAATTATTTTTGGAAAGAGAAATAATTGGAATAAAATCCAAAAATGGATTTTATTAGTTTGGACAGAATGTTTGGGTTGTATCCAAGTGCGAGGAGGGGTTTTGGGGAAATTTTACCATAAGAAGCATGGTAAACAAGAGTGGATCAAAATCAAAAGAAAGCCCAAAAACAAAAGATTTTCTTTTTAAAAGAAACTAAATCCAAGAAAAAATATTTTTGAGAGGGCAAACTTAGCAAGAGGGTTTTTAAGAAGGGTTTAAATTATCTTCTTTCAAACCAAGCAAGGCTCTTTCTGAAAACAAAAATCACAAAATTTTTGGAGTGTCACAGCACCTACCCCCTTAGGAAAAATCTCGTCCCCGAGATTTCAGCTGATCCTTAAACAGGCATGGGTGCTCTATCCGAAGAAAATCCTTGCTCTCCCAAGTTGCTTCATTCTCGGTGTGATTACTCCACTGAACTCTGAAAAACTTAATGGTTTTCTGTCGGGTCCTCCTCTCAGACTCTTCTATTATTTTTATTGGGTGCTCCCGGTAAGTGAGGTCCGGTTGCACGTCAATATTCTCATGTGAAACTTGCTTCTCTGGGTTGCTCACGTATTTTCTCAACTGCGAGATGTGAAACACGTTGTGGATACCGGATAAGTCTCCGGGTAGGTCTAGTTGGTAGGCTACCGTGCCTCTTCAGGCCACTATATGAAATGGTCCGATGAATCTTGGTGCTAGCTTCCCCCTAATCTTGAATCGTTGCAGACCTTTCATAGGAGAAACTCTTAGGTATACCAATTCTCCGGGTTCAACACTGATTTCCCGATGCTTTCGGTCGTAATAACTCTTTTGCCGACTTTGAGCTTTTTTGAGTCGATCTCTAATTGTCTTAACTTTCTCCTCGGCCTCCTTGAGCATATCTGGGCCAAAGATATGGCTGTCTCCGGTCTCTGACCAATTTAGCGGGGTACGACATCTTCTCCCATATAGAGCTTCAAAGGGTGCCATTTGCAAGCTGGCTTGATAGCTGTTGTTGTATACGAACTCTGCATATGGCAAACTTTCTTCCCAATTGTTCCCGTAGGTGAGGACACAGGCTCTTAGCATGTCTTCTAGAATTTGGTTTACGCGTTCCGTCTGCCCATCAGTCTGGGGATGGTATGCAGTACTGAAGGCTAGTTGGGTTCCCAGTGCCTGTTGTAGTTGATCCCAAAATATAGAGACAAACTGTGTGCCTCTATCGGAGATGATAGTCTTAGGAACTCCATGCAGGCAGACGATACGGGCAAGATAAAGTCTGGCCAGTCTGTGAGTGGTGTAAGTTGTCTTTACCGAAATAAAATGTGCCACCTTGGTTAATCTGTCGGTTATGACCCATATGGCATCGTTTCCGTGTCATGACCGTGGCAGTCCAACGATAAAGTCCATTCCAATCTCATCCCACTTCCACTCGGGTATCTTATTGGCTGTAACAGTCCGGCTGGTTTCTGGTGCTCGGCCTTGATACGTTGACAAGAGTCACAGCATGCAATGAACGTGGCTATATCTCTCTTCATACCGTGCCACCAAAAATTTTCATGAAGGTCTTTGTACATTTTTGTCCCTCTAGGATGGATTGAATAGGGAGCTGTGTGACTTTCAGTCAATATCTGCTGTTTGAGGTCCTTGACATTTGGTACGCATAGCCTCTCTCCGTACCACAATATTCCTTGCTCATCTACGTTGAATTCTGAGGCTCTTCCCAAACTCACTTTTCTTTTTATGCCCTCAATGTTGGGGTGTCTGTGCTGGGCTTCCTTGATCCTTTCCATCAGGGTAGGCTCTATTTCTATATTTGACACACTGCCTTCGGTAACCATTATTAGATTGGGTCGGGCAAATTCCTGCTGAAATTCTGGCCTCAACTTTGGTATACTGTCGTCGTCCGTGCTGGGATTTCGACTAAGTGCATCTGCCACAACATTTGCTTTTCTGGGATGATAGTGGATTCCAACATCATAATCCTTCACCAACTCTAACCAGCGTCGTTGCCGTAAATTTAACTCTGGCTATGTGAAAATATACTTAAGACTCTTATGGTCTGTGTATATCTCACAACGATTCCCAAGTAGGAAGTGTCTCCATTCCTTGAGTGCATGGATGACCACTGCTAATTCCAAGTCATGAGTGGGATAATTCTCCTCATGCTTGCGTAGTTGTCTTGAGACATACAAAACTACCTTTCCTTCTTGCATCAATACGCATCCGAGGCCTTTCCGGGATGCGTCACAATATACCTCAAAATTCTTGTGTATATCTGGCACAATTAGTACTGGTGCCGTTGTTAATTTGCTTTTTAGCTCTTGGAAGCTTTTCTCACATGCTTCTGTCCATTCAAACTTCTTGCCTTTCTTGAGCAATTGTGTCATGGGCTTTGCTATAGTGGAGAATCCTTCAATAAATCTCCGATAATAGCCTACCATTCCCAAGAAACTACGTACGTCCGTTACGTTAGCTGGTGGTTTCCAGCCAAGTACGGCCTTGACTTTTTCTGGGTCTACTGCAATACCTTCTTGGGTTAGTACGTGGCCCAGAAAACCCACCTGCCTTAGCCAAAATTCACATTTGCTGAATTTGGCGTACAATTGATGTTTCCTGAGTTCTCCGAGTACAATCCTGAGATGTTCGGCGTGCTCTTCTGGTGTTTTGGAATATATCAGAATATCATCGATGAATACCACAACAAAATTGTCCATATACTTCATAAATACTTTGTTCATGAGGTGAACAAAACATGCGGGGGCGTTGGTTAGCCCGAATGGCATCACTGTGAACTCATACAGCCCATATCTGGAGGTGAAGGCGGTCTTGGGAATATCTTCTGTTCGTACTTTTAATTGGTGGTATCCTGATCTCAAGTCAATTTTTGAGAAGACTTTGGCCTGTGCGAGTTGATCGAATAAATCATTTATTCGGGGCATTGGGTATTTGTTCTTGATTGTGACCATGTTGAGAGCTCGATAATCAATACACAACCTCATTGTTCCATCCTTCTTCTTGGCAAATAAAATTGGAGAACCCCAAGGTGAGGAGCTGGCTCGTATGTATCCTTTCTCCAATAATTCTTTTATTTGCTTCTTCAACTCTACCAATTTGGATGGTGCCATTCTGTAAGGTTTCTTGTAAATAGGAGCGGTTCCGGGTGCTAGCTCAATGCTGAATTCTATCTCTCGGTCCGGTGGCATGCCTGGTAGTTCTTCTAGAAATACGTCTGGGAATTCACATACTACTGGAACCTTGTTCAGCTCAGAAACGTCCACCTTGTTTAATCTAGGTTGCCGAGGTATTTGTCTCTCTTTGGCTGAAACTTTTATTTTCTTCCCATGATGGTGTGTGAGAATCACGGTACGGTTGAAGCAGTCAATAAAACCTTTGTTGGTGGTTAACCAATCCATTCCTAGGATGACATCCAGTCCTTTGCTTTCCAGTACAATAAGGTTGGCGTAAAACTTCAATCCTTCAAATTCAATAACCACACCTTGACAGTAACTCTGGGTCACTTGCTTAATTCCAGGGGACTTGATGATCATTGATTTTTCCAAGGGAAGCATCGAAAAATTATTTTGCAAAGTAAAACTTTTCGAAACGAATGAGTGAGAAGCTCCAGAATCAAACAAAACCATGGTAGGTATTGTGTTGACGGGGTACATACCGAGTACGATATCTGGGGTGTTCTGTGCTTCCTCTCGGGTCACGTGGTTCAAGTGACCTTTCCGGTGGTTGTTGTTGGGGTTGAAATTGCTTCGCTTTGGTGTTGAATTATTGCCACCATTATTGAGCTTCGGGGTTGAGCTCCTTGGCTTGGGGCACTGCTTGGCATAGTGCCCTTCTTCTCCACAAGCATAACAGGTAACGCCTGGGCGATAGGTGAACTCTTTGTCTCTTGCATGGAAATTCTTGATTGGACGTGAATTTTCCGTCGGGGTTTTGTGTGCTCCACCCTTCTGAATTTCCGTCTTGTTTCTGGGGTTGCGAGCAAAAGTACTCTGGTCCCTTTTGCGTTTGTCGAAATCTTCCAGGCTACGTCGCTCATTTTCCAAAGTAATGGCCTTATCCACCAGTGTTTTAAAATCTATAAAGGTATGCACAACTAGCTGGCACTTAAGGGCGGGTGCCAGGCCTTCCAAGAATTTTTCCATCTTCTTGCTCTCGGTCATGCGTTCTTCATTGGCGTAGCGAGACAGCAGAGTGAATTGGCTGTTGTATTCTGACACTGTCATGGCCCTTTGCTTGAGTTCATCAAATTCTTTCTTCTTGATTTTCATGACACTCTTAGGAATATGTGCCCCACGAAAACCTTCTTTGAAATTTTCCTAGGTGATTTCATTTTCGTTGGGGTGCATGTGCAGGAAGTTTTCCCACCATGATGCAGCTGCTCCGGTGAGATAATGTGGTGCATACAATACTTTTTCACGGTCTGTACACTGTGCGATAATTAATTTTCTCTCCATGTCTCGAAGCCAGTCGTCGGCCTCAAGAGGCTTGTCAGTATGAGAAAATGTTGGAGGACGCGTCTTTTGTAACTCAGATAATTTGGATTGCGGTTGATACTGACCACGGTTACTTCCCATATTGATGAATTGGTTCATCATTTCCTGGTGTTGCTGCTGACTCTGCTCATACAAACGACACACTTGTGTAAAAGCTGTTTCACTGTCCTGTTGACTTGTCTGACCCTGAGTGAAATTGTGGTTCTGCGGTGTGCCATAAATTTCTTCTGGCTGAGTTGGCATGGAGCGATTCCAAGGACGAGACATCTTTCACTCTGGGGATATATTTTGTGAACTCGTAAGATATCGCAAAAGTAAATAAAATCACACACAAAGAACATTTTTAAACTCCAGGATATTTTTGGAAACACACAATTGCGCGCGGAGAAGGACTATTACATATCTTACACGCGGGCATAATTATACATTACATCACTCAGGATATGCGTACATAATCCTGACATGTTATTTAAACTAGTGCACTCCTCCAGATCCTACATGATGCGCAAACAGGCTACTTCTCACAACCTATGTACATATAAACATATTACACAAGTCGATACATCGCATGGCGTCTACGCGTACTCAGTCGGAGATGGTGAGGATCTCCCTTGATCTGCCGAGGGTGAGGCGCAGTGACGTTGGGGAATCAACTTCCTCCTCGCTAATAGGTTCTAGACGAGGAATGCTGCGCTGAGCTGATGGAGCAGGTGCCGTAGGCGGAGTACCCTAAATAAGAGTGGGCGGAATAGGTGGAGTAGCACGTATGGGAGTGGGTGCAAAAAGTGGTGCGGCGCGAACGAGAGTGGGTGCAAAAAGTGGTGCAGCGCGAACGGGAGTGGGTGCAATAGCCTGGTTGAATTCCTCAGTGGTAGGAAGATGACGTGCAGTAGCGAGAATGGTAGGCGAATGAGAAGCTGAGGACGAGATAAAGGTCAGCGGGGGAGCGGTGTGTAGGAGTTCCCTCCTGTTAGTAGCACATCCATGAACTGAGTCCATGCGGGCAGCTACGAGGTCGTCCACCATGCTGTCAAAGGCTGCCTCTAGGGCTCGGAGGTACTCGACAAGCATCTCAAAGGCCTCGTCTTGCTCTCCTCTGGGGCAAGAGAATGAGTAGTGACAGGTGTAAGGCACATGGCATGGAAGGTAGCGATAGCGACGGGTCTTCATTGCAGGAAGGACATCCCGAAGACGTGCTATCGCCTCGCGGGCTACCATCTGCATAGCATGCCTCTCTGTAGGCATGGCTCTCCCCAAGAAACGGAAGCGGCGCATCTCAACACGCCCTCCCCTGAATTGCACCGTGGCTTGGTGCATGGTCAGACTGTCGTTGATCTTGTGCGGATAAAGCGTGAAGACTGGGCGCACGGATGGCCCCATCGTGACCTGAACGATGAAGGAGAGGAGTTTGACGAACCCCTCAGGCACGTTGGCGAATATTTGAGACTCGCAGTCGCTGTCGGCCATCTACAAAAGTAGGCAAAAATTCTGAGTGATCAGATCATAAATTTTTATGCTGATTGTCGGAATGATGACTACATTTTGTAAAAACAAGAATAAACACTGTCATGCTAATAATTAAATTAGCGATCGCACCTAGTGGCTTCCTATAGTCAGCCTGGCTCTGGTTACCAAGTCTGTCATGACCGACTTTTTCAATAAATAAATATTGAGAAAATCGATCTTTAAATCCTAGTATAGGAAAAAGTCATCCTTTCTGGTAGACAAATGCTTGATAAACAGAGAACCAGTAGCATCAAATATATTACGGGGTTGAGCTGAGGCTGCTCAACAATTTATTACAAACTCGCCAATATCATACATATGGGCGGTTATGACATAGGGGTGTGGTGGCATGCTACTAGCTCGAGGAAAAAGTGGTGGTGGATAAGTTGACTCCTAACTGGCAGCTCATCGAGCGTCGGGGGAGGCTCGATGAATTTATTCGGGGGTTGCGGAAGCGGATCATACAATGACCAAAACAGGATCGCACGGGACTGACTGGGACTCCTCTAGGGGTCGGACTCACTATGAAACTCTTCATCCAAGAGATCGCCTTCATCAACATCTGGCCAAATCAACAAGCTAGGTGAGTACTTTGAAAGTACTCGCAAGACAGTTTGGACAAAAGATATAATCAATGAATGCATGAATGCGTCATGAATAAAAGATGATGCTCATATAACAACAATAATATTGCGAGACTTGATAAATAAAATAAATAACTGAAAACCGATCGGGTGTCTGGAGCGACGCCTCAAAAGGTAAATAAATAAAATGCATGCCATAGCCGGGCGTCTAAGCGACACCACATAAAGGGATTAAAAGAAATGCCACAGTCGGGCATCTTAGTGACACCACATAAAGGGCTTAAAAGAAATGCCACAGTCGAACGTCTGAGCGACATCACATAAAGGGCTTTAAAAGAAATGCCACAGTCGGACGTCTGAGCGACATCACATAAAGGGCTGTAAAAGAAATGCCACAGTCGGACGTCTGAGCGACATCGCAGACAGGGCCTGCAACAAATGTAAATAACAGGTATCCCACCGTCGGACGTCTGAGCGACATCACAGACAGGGCCTATAACAAAAGTAAATAACAGGTACGCCACCGTCGGACGTCTGAGCGACATCGCAGATAGGCTTGTAATAAATGTAAATAACAAGATTAGTCCATCCACAAGAATAATCTTTTAACCGGATTTATCACACATAAATCCCATCGGAGTTTTGTCACTAAGGCTGACACCTGACAAGATAAGATGAATATAGTACTTGAACAAAGTACAAGATAATTGAAATATTTGAGACTCTGCAGAGTTTGGATGAACTGACCACAGCCAATGGATTTCCGTAGTCACGAAGGACTAGTTCCGTTTACGGTATTTCAGTAGAAACACATTTAACTAGTACACACCCATTTCACCTCACGATGCTAGGAATCACCCTGTACAACGTCCAAGAAAAACTTTGAGACGGGGAGGCCAATACCTCGAATAGCATGGGATCAAATTTCTATACGCGCGCTCTAAGGGGTGCCCCCCTCTCGGTCCCAACCAGAAACACCCATGCCCCCTGACCGGATGACGGGCTTTAATCCAGGGCCATGGAACCCTCATCCCGGCCTCTCTATTTGGTGTGTACCAGGAAAACGATTTGCAACTTACTATGCCATATTCCTTAAGGAAAACATGTGAGAGTATAGGAAGGGATGAATGGAAATGTGATTTGTTTCATGATGACATGGAAGTCAAATAATCTGGCATAAGATTGGTATGTCACAACACTGCCATCTTACCCATCCTCATGCCAACACATGGCTATGCAAATATGTATCCAACAACATAATGCTTTCCGAAACTTACTTTCCACTTATGTGCATGAAATATAACATTCAAAGTGATGTTCATAAACATGCCATGACTATACTAAAATGCAAACATGCAACAACACTCATCATGTCAAGAGTTCAAACATACTTGCCTGGTTCGGAGTAGTCGGAGTTTAACTGTGTGAAGTTTGCAGCTCCGTCACCTCCTCCGGTATCTACGGTATAAGAAAAATATGTACGCAACATAAATACCGTGAGTGTACAGATAAGTGTTCCAAATATGTTTCAAATAAATATGACAAAAAACTAGACAGAAAAATAAAGATGACAGAAAAGGAATCAATCTAAAATCATTTTCTGTTTAAAATTTATAAGAGTTTTGGTCCAAGGACCCATCTGTAATGAAACGGAAAGTTTCCAGGGGGCTCTGCGGAAAAGTCCAGAATAACGTTTCGTTTAAAAGAAACGGCTGTGAGGCTGACAGGCGGGCTCCACCTGTCGGGTTTGAAATTTCAAATGGAGAAAACAGAGCGTGACGGCGCCCGAGAGGTGCAGTGGTCGCCGGCTGCGATCCACGGCGAGGCAAGGTGATCGGGGTTACCTTCAAGATCAGTGCACCGTTCCACGTCTGTGGGTGGTGGTGGTGGTCGCCGGCGAGCACTATGTCGACGGTGGCCCTTGCTCCAGCGGACGGCGGTTCGGGCAGTCGTGGATCTCGCCGGAGGGAGCTGCGGGGATCAAATAGGAGTGGGGGTTAGTCTCCTAGTTGCTCGAGAGGGTTGCTGACGAAGTTAGGGCGCCAGAGACGGCCTCACCGGAGCGAATCGAGGTGGAGGCCGAGGCGGAACGGGGCGGCCAGAGTCGGGGAAGAAGGGCCCCTCGAGGCTCTTCCAGTGGCTAGGCGGGGTCTAGTGAGGTGGTGGAGTCGTGCGGGGGAGAGAGCGAGCTCGGGGGTGCTATTTATAGCCGGCCCGAGGCGGTTGGCGTGAATGGATAAGTCCGGCGAGTTGATTACGGCAGCGCTGTGGCTGGACGGTCGACTTAGGAGCTTGAGCATCGCCTAGGTGGAGTATTGGTGCCGTTTCTGTGTCCAACTCAGCACGGGAGGGTTGGTTACGGTCTGCCCTCGATGGAACGGCTGCACGGCACGTCGGCGGCAGAGAACGCGCTCTGCGCGTGCCAAGCCACGATGACGGTGCTGCATGCGTGCGCTGGCAAGGAGATGTCCACGCGGAGCCACCGGGAGGTTTGGGCGGCGCCGAACGGTGTTGAGCCGCCGTTTTGCTTCCTGTCGGCCGTTACGGTGGTTCTGCCGCTGCAAAGCACGCCGGCGCAGGCGGGCCAGGGCGCCACCGACGCCAGGAAGGCGCCAAGCGCCCGTGTGGAGCTCCGGACAAGCAGGCGAGGCTGCGAGCATCGAGCCAACGCACAGTGGGCATGTGACTGAAGTTCTGTCGGAGAAACGACACTGAACTTTATGAATTTACTGAATATGAACAGAAACAGTGCATGCCAAGTGTTCGACAGAATGATTCTGGCATCTAGGGATTTTTCCTTGAGCTGATTTTTGGTGGAGTGGCCTCTCATTGCAACTAGAGGTTGCCTGAATTTTGGTGGAATTTTTGGAGGAGTGTAGATATGAATTTCACCAAATTTGGCAAATCTGGTCCAAACTTGCAGAGAGTAAATTTTGAAATATTTGAAAAGAAGAAGAGTGGATCAAGATGGTTCTAGGTTGTTGGTACAAAGGACTATCCAGAGGTGTTGAGTTGAGGTCAAAAATCAAATGCATTAGGGTACTTGCTTTGAAAATCACCTAGGCTCAAAAGAAAAGACAAAATTATTTTTGGAAAGAGAAATAATTGGAATAAAATCCAAAAATGGATTTTATTAGTTTGGACAGAATGTTTGGGTTGTATCCAAGTGGGAGGAGGGGTTTTGGGGAAATTTTACCATAAGAAGCATGGTAAACAAGAGTGGATCAAAATCAAAAGAAAGCCCAAAAACAAAAGATTTTCTTTTTAAAAGAAACTAAATCCAAGAAAAAATATTTTTGAGAGGGCAAACTTAGCAAGAGGGTTTTTAAGAAGGGTTTAAATGATCTTCTTTCAAACCAAGCAAGGCTCTTTCTGAAAACAAAAATCACAAAATTTTTGGAGTGTCACAGCCAGGCAGAAACATTTTACATCTCACGTCCACACCAGGCAGTACCGGCCATCAAGGCATGAGGGTCAGGTCACGAACGAAACTGACCAATAAAGTTTGAGAGATATTGAGGGGCCCCGATAAGGCTGAGTGGTGCGTCAGATAGCTGAGAGGGGGAAAGAGATATTCCATCCGCTCGATAATGCAGTGCATGTAAATTTTTAGAAGTCAAACTTTGGAAACTTTGACCAGGTTTACGCAAATGTTATTTATATCTACAATACCAAAGATACATCATACAAAACTACGTCTCATGGTGAATCTAATGGTATATGTTTGCTGTACTAGATATAATTCTTTTTCTCCATGTACATGGTCAAACTTTGTGATGTTTGACTTTTCAATAAATCTATATGCTATGGACCGGGGAGAGTGCCTCAGTCGAGACAGATCAAGTGCGTGTGAAGGAGAATGAGTAAGTGTGCAAAAAGAGTATGTGTGTGAAAGAGAAAGTGACAACAAACGATAAATTAGAGAGTGTGTGTGTTTTTTCATTTCTCATGCGAACATATCACGCATGCATCTCCGAGATGGAAAAGCGAGGCGAGGAGATACACAAAGATAGCTAGTGTGTGATTGTTTGTAGCAGAGAGAGACACCCCTATAGCACATGTCCAATAAAGGTCTGGCCAACAAGGAAAAAAGGTCGAGAGGGACACATGGATGGCATGGACACATGGGGAGGGAGAGAGGGTGTGTTTGTGATAGAGAGATCCCCTCGAGATCGTGAGGGGACTATATGGGTGGGAGATCGAGGGAGTGCGTGCGTGATAGAAAGATGCCCCGAGAGAAATCGAGATAGACCATGCACATGTTTGTGATGGACTAAGATTAGCTAGTCATATACATATAGGGGGGACTGCGTGTGCCTACAATTGAGTGAGAGACCATCATACTTGGCTAGTTAGGCATGAGATTGTGTGTGTGTGCGTGTGAGATGGAGAGAGAACGAGGGAGAGAGATAGAGTTTTAGATGGGCCTATAGAGTGCGAGTGAGATATGCATGTGTATGTGTGACCCAGGTGGATGGAGAGTTTGAGAGAGGGGGGAAGAGCTCCGAGACGACATAGTGGTGCATGAGAGATTTACGGGCAAAGAGCCAAGGAATTTGTGTGCGTACGATGAGTGCACACAAGATATCTAACTTGGACTAGCTAGAGTATCAAACATAGTGTGCGAGAGATACCTATAGATAGTGCATATATGCATGCAAACTAGAAAGACCCCCCACACACACACACAATAAGAGAGAGAGAGAGAGAGAGAGAGAGAGAGAGATGGAGAGAAAGTGAGAGGGACCAACAAGGTTTTTGTGTCGGATGCGTTCGACAGAATTGAAGATTGTCGGTGAGATAGAGAGATAGAGAGAGAACAAGAGTCTGGGAGAGGGGGAGGTCACGTTTTATCCATCAAAGACTGATATAAACCATGTTTTGATATAAACTTGCATTCAAATATTTAAATTGGAGAACATGTTGTCTGCAATCCACACATGAACGGATATATGCGTATATCAAACAAGTTCATTAATTTGACTTTCAACATGTTCATGGAGTACTATAATACCGTCCAACATGCTACTTGATTGAGGTGTTGAATTTTGGATTTAGTTCACTATTTTGACCTATTCAACGAGCTATTTCATTGAATTGAGATATTTCATTTTGGGTTTGATTCGTGTTTTTGAGTGGGTCAACTATTTGTCATATAGTAAATCGCTAGCAACGAGCATGTAAAAACACATTACTCCCGAGCATCATCTCTCCATCTAAAAAAGAAGTGGCAAGCTAATATTTAAAAATTTGATTCGAATCGACTTGGTAAGGTAGACGTGGATGCTCGTTCTCCCAAAATTTGAACGAACCGTTAAACATCCTCTCTGCTTGGTGGAATTCGCCCGAGCAAATAAATGGGAGACGCGAAATTACCGTCCTATGTGGGACACACATCAATTGGCCCGTTGTACATCGAGGGTAGGTTTGTAACTTCATCCAAGTACGCCTTCTGCTCAGCCGAAATGACATGTGCCGAATAATTCATAAACCATGGTCGGCAAAACACGCTCTCCTCGCCCGAAATCGCTCGCACCCACTATAGTTGAAAACACGCCCTCCTCGCCCGAAATCGCTCCTGCCCACTATTTGGGGAGAAGAAAAGTTACTCTACTATCCCCGACCGTCAGTACACAGACCCAAGCCAAGAAGCCTATAGGCAAGGGTAGAACTGTAACTCCCCCTCACATTTCAGACAAATGCGTCCGTAAGACATGGTTCCACTCCCCTCCCAATTCCCCCCCCCCCCCCGCCCGCCCCATTCATACCTCGTGGGCGCCAAATCACCTTCTCCCGGGAAGCTCCCTTCTCCCGAGCCGCGAAATCTCAGCCCCACCTCCATGGCGCCCTCCACCGCACCAATTTCACAGCCGCCCTCCTCCCTAATGTCGGAGACGCTGTCCATTTGCCGTCGTGCACTGGGCCGTGTGCCTCTTACTTCGTGCTGTTGGTGCTGCCTCAATGACGGTCGCGTGAACCGTACCGGAGCCGATTCACCCCCGCCGTTGTTCACAACGCCGGAGTGGCTCCAACTTCGGATCCGTCCAGAGTCCTGGCACTGCTTCCGCGTAGCCATCGACCGTCGCGACATCACTCTTTCCCTACCGCCGGTCGCCATCACAACCACGCCGGCCTCACCGAATCGACAGGTGGACCTCCCTACTTCACCATGCTGCCAGATAGGTCGCACCCTCATCTCAAATCACTTTATTTAGGCGTTAGTTGTCTGAATTTTTATTCTGGGCCAATCGATTCCCAATGGGAAGCAGCACCCCTCGAGGCAGCAGAGCTCCTAGGCTGCCGGTTGGCTGGTGTCTAACGTAAGGGTGCAGGGCCGCAAGTTCGCTGCGGAAGCAGCACTTCGATGGCTATCTTTTAGAGTTGCGTGGGTTGAAGGTACTGCCACCGCCGGATCTAGATGACGGGGAGTCTTTGTGGATTGGCCTGGGGGCAGCGCAACCACGGCAGTGCGGTGGGGCGGGGAGCGGGGTTTTGGCTGGGGCCACGGATGGCGGAGGCAGGCTGCTCTGCCGTTGGTGACTGGCTCTTAGGGGAAGATTCCAAATAGTGTCAGCCGGGAGGCACAAGACGGCCATCAAGCCATCCAGCGTAGATCGGACAGTACAAAATAAAATAAAATCATGTGACCCCAATTTAGTCTTCAGTCAACAGATGTGTGACCACTCTTGTACCTTGCTGTTGATCTCTTAGTGTATTTCTTCATATCAAAGAGATATGTCATTCTTAACATTATGCGTTATCTGCATCTTCAGACACACCGTCTTCCGACTCACCGTAGCTGCTCCAACAAGGGAAGCATACACCAGAAGGGAGCTATAGTCCGCACTCAACAGTTCCCTGCATCGAATGCGCTTGCCCGACATGGACAGCCACAACAACTGCAGGGCCATCGACAAGTCAGCACATGTTGCACACTCCTATGGATGGCAGCCAGATAGGTTGTACCCTCATCTTACTTGTGCGCAACATTTATGGCTTTGTTATTCATCTAAGCATGGAAAATAGATCATCACATTTCACTGTATATTGATGCTGATCTCTTACGGGTCTTGTTCAGGAGTTCACACTTTTCCATAGTTCAGCTAAGATACTTATTCTTTAGGTAACGTTGTTCCATAGTTATCATCCATCAGCCAATGCTATCCCACAGGCTGGTGATTATAGTATTATACCACTTCTAGTATTACCAATGTTGTTCTTTAATACTTTTGTGTGCCATCTAGTTAATCTCGAGTACAAACGATACATATTTTGTAGCTTCCATCTGTGTTCTCCGTTTAGTTTATGAGACTTGTTGCTGCTAGTTAACCCCAGTCCTACTATTTGTGTCGTCTCCTACAAGCACTCATTACATAAATCTAACTACTAGTTGTCTTCCATGCATGTCAGATATAATTGCACACACTGATATATCCACAAGAACCTCACGGAGCAATGTAAAGGCCAATAAACTTGATGTCAATGATACCCAATATGATGGAACATGTAAAGGCAGTTCTTCAGAAGACTTGCAGAAAGATGATGAATCCTATTCACCCCACAAGGTCCTTTCTCTAACTTGGCTTGTGATATGGGTACAACATGCATATAATGTCCTGGAGCGTATCTACTCTGTTGCAATGCCATGTGCTTAGCATGCTGATCATGCATGTAAATATGTCATGCCTTTCTGTTTTATAGTACCTATTCCATTCATGATAACATGTTTTCAAATTCAAGTACTGTCATTCTACTCTATCGCAATGCCATCTGCTTAATTTGGACATCATGCTTCTGAATATCTTATGGATAGTTATTCATCAGTGTGTACTTCATCTGTCTGCCATACCATGTTTTTTTACATTGAAGTGATATTCTAGTGCTTTGTTGCAATGCCATCTTATTTTCCCAATCATACATGTGTATGTTGCCTTAGTTATTTCTGTATGTATTCCGCTAGCATATAGTTTTACATTCAACTAGTGTTTTTTTGCTGTGTTGTCCTGTCGTACCCCTAGCTCTTACACCATACTCCCTCCGTCCGGATTACATGTTTACAAAATGGCTAAAAAAGTATGTATCTAGAACTGAAATACGCCTAGACCCATCCATTTTTTTCCGGATGGAGGGAATACATGTCAATATGTCATGCCTTTCTATTCTTCAGTACCTATTCCATCTCTCTGTTGTCGCATGTTTTCTAATTAAAGCACCATTCTTCTATACAAGGCATGCAAGGGGAAGATGACTATGTTAGAATCTGAGGGTTACAAACAAGACCTTTGCAAAAGATCCAAACACCAGGAGATAATAAACCAACTCCAGTTTTTATAGATACTGCTCCAGTACAGAGAAACCCAAGTCCTATTGATAATAAGCAGATTCCAGTGGCCAAAGAACTAGTCCGCTCCAGTCCAGCAAAAATATGTCAACTCAATTCTACGAAGCGCGTGCGTATCCTTGCATCATGAAATTTTATAGCATGCTGATCATATTTTCTACATGTTTCTTGCCCATCTCTCTTTTTGAAAATAAGCTTAACAGATAGAAGAATTTCTGCAATGGTATCGTTTATGAGGAAAGATTCTTGGAGGAATTCTCTATGCTCCAACATAGATGTAAGTACCTGTTCTATATCACCATATTTTATATCAGCATGTATTTTGTTAATTGGCGTGAATCCAACCTTTATCTGATCTAAATTTAGTTGTAGCAAAATGTATGATTAAAGGCCACAATGTTGATTTTTGTAAGGAAAACTGCCTGGTAGTTTTGCATCCTGAGCTGCATGAGTGTACTATCTCATATCAGTGGGTTTGAATACTTTGGTTCTGCAGTGGGTTTTTTAGTGTTTTTTTACTGTGTTGTCCTGTCGTATCCCTAGCTCTTACATCATACTCCCTCCGTCCGGATTAAATGTCACAGAAATGGATAAAACTGGATGTATCTAGACCTGAAATACGCCTAGACCCATCCATTTATTTCCGGATGGAGGGAATACATGTCAATATGCCATGCCTTTCTATTCTTCAGTACCTATTCCATCTCTGTTGTAGCATGTTTTATAACTGAATCACCATTCTTCTATATAAGGCATACAAGGGGAAGACGGCTATGTTAGAATCTGAAGGGTTACAAACCAGGTCTTTGCAAAAGATCCAAATGCCAGGAGATAATAAACCAACTCCATTTTTCATAGATACTGCTCCAGCACAGAGAAACCCAACTCCCACTGATAATAAGAAGATTCCAGTGGCCAAAGAACTAGTCCGCTCCAATCCAGCAAAAGAATGTCAACTCCATTCTAAGAAGCGTGTGTGTATCCTCGCATCATGAAATTTTATAGCATTCTGATCATACTTTCTACATGTTTCTTACCCATCTCTCTTTTAGAAAATAAGGTTAAACGATAAAAGACTTCCTCCATTGGGATCGTATTCGAGGAAAATATCTTGCGGGAATTCTCTGTGCTCCAATGCTGATATAAGTACCTGTTGTATTTCACTATATTTGTACATCAACATGTATTTTGTTAATCGGCATGAATCTAACCTTTATCTGATCTAAAATTAGTTGTAGCAAAATGTTAAAGGCGCCAATGTTGATTTTTGTAAGGAAAACTGCCTGGTAGATTTGCATACTGAGCTGCATAAATGTACTATCTCATATCACGCACATTACGGAATTGTAGTGCTTCTCTGGTTGCCCATTCATTCATTGTGTCAATGTTTCTTTCGTACTACCTTACCTGGCTAGTGATAGCTGTGCCATATTGTGTTAATTTGGTGTAGGCTAGTTGCCCAAACGTTCATTGTGTCAATGTTGCTTTCCTATTATCTGGCTTGGCCAATGATAGCAATGCTAGTGTGTTAATTTTGTGCAGGCTGCAGAAGATAAGAAGACAAACTCTAAAAACATCAAGGCAACCCCATTGTTTCTTTCCAGTAAATATAGGCCAGGTAATATGGCAGTAACTCATGACTAATCTGTTTGGTTCCCATCCTAATTTATGTTATGATGCAGTGGTCGAGACACTCTCCACTATCAATAATACAAGCCTGCCAAAATCGCCATCTGAATCTGTTCAGTATCCTTTGTCTCGAATGCAGCGAAATAAATGTATGTTTGTGAACCAATTAATGGCTGAAGCAATGATGGAAATGGTGGATGAATCAGAGGTGCAGAGTCGTGCGACATAACAACAGATCAATGTTTCCAAAGACAGTGTAGAAAAGCAGCAAGAACTTGCCCACATGCTTATGGGCGTCATCTGTGCTGAGGTTGCAGATTGTGATGTTGTCGATGGTTAGGTTCTGCTCATTTATTTGCACTGGCATCAATCTTTGATTGCCCAGTGGATGTAATTTCCTGTAATATATGCTGGATGTGCAACGTTATTCCCTGTATGTCGTACCTTTGCTTGATCGGTTTTGGTCCTGTGCATAATTGCTCGTCGTAATGGGCTCAAATTATCTAATTTGGCCTAAAGACATGTACGGACTTTAGTGGGCCCATTAGGTTAATGGGCCATTACTAGGCCGAAAGTTAATGGTCGGCCCTCTTACCTCCCGGGTCGTTAATAGGCCGACATCGAAGCGGGCAACAGGTGGCCCCAATTTATTTCACGGTTTGTTAACAGGTCGTTACTAAGTTTGGGATACATATGGCCCAACTATACTGTAGGGCTTTAGCAGGACGAAAGAGACAGCGGGCTTGTACTGGACCATGAAGAGCATGGGCCGCTAAGAGGCCGAAAGTCAGGTCGTATTGTAAATGGCCCAACTGTGTTGTGGGCCTTTAGCAGGCCGAAAGAGAAACCGGGCTGGTATTGGACCATGAAGGGCATGGGCCGTTAAAAGGCCAAAACTAAGGTCCGACTACAAATGGCCCAACTCATTTATGGTCCGTTAACAGGCCGAAAGGCACACAGGGCCGGGAATTGGCCCAACACTTAAATGGGTCGCTAAAAGGACAAAACTCAGGTCCGACTACAAATGGCCCAACTGATTTATGGCCCGTCAACAGGCTAAAAGTGACACTGGGCCATAAATTGGCCCAACACTTAAATGGGCTGCTAAAAGGCCGAAACTCAGGTCCGACTACAAATGGCCCATCAGATTTATGGGCCGTCAATAGGCTGAAAGACACATCGGGCCAGAAATTAGCCCAACATTTAAATGGATCGCTAAAAGGCCGAAAGATGTACATCCTAAAAATTGGCCCATCCATTAAATGGGTCGTTAACAGGCCGAAATCTCATCGTGCCGATATGAGCCCAAATATATAGCGGTCTGTTAACGGGCTCGAACTAACGATGGGCTGCAATGGTGTCAAATCTTTAACGGGCCGTTGACTGGCCGAATTGGCACATCTCGTATGGGCCGTGGGCTTAAATGGACCTAACACAAGTAGGCCTTATATGGGCCGGCCTGCTAATTTTTACTGGGCCGGCCTTTTTCACCAGAATGGGCCACTATTGGACCGCGCCATGTGTCGACCTATCATAGGTGCCTCCTATCCAATGAGTGGATGACATCTATCCCAACAGTGAGCCGACACGTGTTTACTCCAGCCAATGATGATTTTACACGTGGAAAATCCCCATTGGTCAGGGCTGTTAACGGGTTATCGGATCCAAAACTAGACCCGATATCTTAACGGCGTTTCGTTACGGTGGATGCCACATGTCGGTCACCCTTGACGAAAGCACTTCTGTGACGCGCGATTTATTGTCATGGAAGTGGACACTTCCGTGATGATAATTTTGGTAATGTCATGGAACACTTCTATGACAGCACAGGTATGACTATCTTGATTCTGTCATTAAATTGTCATGGATGTACATGCATGACAGAAAATGCGACCTACTGTGACAAACACGTATCATCAAGGAAGTGTATTTTTTTGTAGTGCCTGCTGCTTGCCTCCTTTGCACCAAAGAGGAAACTTGTATGCTGCGCCCACTGGCACCCGCCTGGCATTGGTCATCGTGGCTCACGTTAGCTGAGCCTCGTGAGGTGCGCCTTGCATAGAAGTCTCCGCTCCTCGGGAGCTAGCCTGAGGAGGCCGATCCCCTTGGAGGTCTTGGCATTGCCCGCCTCGCGAGGTTTGGCCCCTCGCAGGGTCTTGAGTTATTGATGCTGAAGATAGGTTGTACATAAAATCGTCATACTATGACAAAAAACACGACCTACTGTGACAAACACGTATCATCACAGAAGTGTATTTTTTTGTAATGTCATGGAACACTTCTACGACAACACTGGTATGACTATCTTGATTCTGTCATAAAATCGTCATGGATGTACATGCATGACAAAAAACGCGACCTACTGCGACAAACACGTATCATCACAGAAGTGTATTTTTTTGTAGTGTATCCAGCATGCATCTAGTGTATTAAGTTCATAAAGAACGGAGTAACGCATAAGTAAGATGAAATGATGTAGAGGAATTAACTCAAGAAATATGATGAAAACCCATCTTTTTATCCTCGATGGCAACAATACAATACGTGCCTTGCTACCCCTACTGTCACTAGGAAAGGACACTGCAAGATTGAACCTAAAGCTAAGCACTTCTCCCATTGCAAGAAAAACCAATCTAGTTGGCTCAACCAAACTGATACTTCGAAGAGAATTATAAAGATATCAAATTACGCATATAAGAATTTAGAGAGGATTCGAATAATATTCATAGATAAGCCGATCATAAATCCACAATTCATCGGATCTCGGCAAACACACCGCAAAAAAGTATTACATTGAATACATCTCCAAGAACATCGAGGAGAACATGGTATTGAGAATCAAAGAGAGAGAAGAAGCCATATAGCTATGGACCCGTAGATCTGAGGTAAACTACTCACGCTTCATCAGAAGGGCATTAGAGTTGATGTAGAAGCCCTGCGTAATCGAATCCCCCTCCGGCAGGACGCCGATAAAGGTCCCTAGATGGGATTTCACGGGTACAGAATGTTGCGGCGGCAGAAAAGTGTGTTCGTGGATGCCTCTGGTGGTTCATGGTGATATATGGTCAGGAGGGTCATGGTGGCCCACAAGGGTGGGGGCGCGCCCTACCCCCCCCAGAGCGCGCCCTTCGTCCTTGTGGCCATCTCGTGGCTCCTCTGACTTCATCTCCATGTCTCCTGGCTCTGTCTTCTGGTCCAAGGAAAATCATCGTGAAGGTTTCATTTCGTTTGGACTCCGTTTGGTATTCCTTTTCTGCGAAACTCAAAAAACAAGGAAAATACAGGAAGTGACACTAGGCTCTAGGTTAATAGGCTAGTCCCAAAAATAATATAAAATAGCATATTAATGCATAAAAACATCCAAAACAGATAATATAATAGCATGGAACAATATAAAATTATAGATACATGGAGACGTATCGATGGATGGGAATAATCATGTCCTAATGATGAGACTTAAGTGTCTTGACCTGTTGTGGTCAAGCTGGTGATGGGAGGCTGTGTTGGAGAACATGGTGAATTGTCTTGTGATATGGCTCACAGGAATTGAGTTTCGTGTCTATCAGAGCCTACCATGTGGTTACATGGACATTTGCGGGTCTAGTGTGTGGACAGGTTGTGCATGGCACGTGTTCTCGGGTGGCACACAGGATGGCACAATGTCCGGACTGGACGCAGATACGTATTCCAAGAGGTAACGTTGCTGATGGGATGAGGACGTGTTCCTTTGAGTCATGGTTAATGATCTATTCAGATAGCTGTGTCCTCGGATAAGGACTACTTGGAGACTTATATGGATCACAGATAATTGAAATGGTTACTCTAAAATGCGTAAGATAAGCGTGAGTGCTATGGATGGCCTTCTCGTAGGGAGACAGGAGCGGATCCATAGCGGTGTACTGTTGTGGTGATTATGGACTCGTGTGTGCTTTCTCACCTCAAAGAAATTAATGTTAGTCGTAGTACAGGATAGCCGCTGAGTCAAAGCTAGCTTGTTGGAGTTAACCCTAGAACACCTTTCTTGATATTGATGCATATGTAGTTAGTTCTGATGGTGAGTACATTCATACTCACCATTGCTGAATTTATGTTTTGTAGAGGAGACTTTGGTTTCACTAATAGTTCCATGTGATGTTCGACGTTGACCGAGCAGCTTGTATCCCAACTACGACCTTGTACCCCTGGGAGGGTCGTGTAGATAGTCTGACTTCTTAGCCTTTTTCCTTTTGTAGTTTTCTGTAATCAGACATGTATCTGCTTCTACTGCTTGTGTGACTTGTATGCCGGGTCAAGAGACCCATGTTTGTAATATTATGTTATGTATGGCTCTTCTGAGGCTCTTCAATAAATACTTTGAGTCATAGAGTTATGCTGTGATGCCATGTTGTATCTACGCATATCGGGCATATTGTGTGCATGTTTTGAAATGCTTTGGTATGTGTGGGATTCGACACCTAGTTATCTGCTTTGGTAGCCTTCCATGCATGGAAATGCCTCCTAGTGCTTCCAGTGAGTCGTGGTAGTTCAATACTGCTCCGAAACACATGGATTAACCGGCATGGATCCTTCTTTGCTCCCGTGTCTATCCTTATGGGGAAATGTCACGTGTTGTTCCTTTAAGTCCTTGTAACATGCTATGACTTGGGTTCATGCGTTGATGACTGACATGTGCATTGCTGGGTTATGTATGCATGTCCCTACTTCTGCAACCTTGGTTCATGACTAGTCATGTCGACCTGGGTTCTATGTCATATGGATGCTAGTGACATAATCATATACATGAGCCAAAGACGCAACTATCTAAGGTAAGGTTGCAGCAGCGGGGATACCATGCGTGAGGCCGCAAAGTGATATGATGTATTACACGCAAGATCGGTGTGACTTAGATCGGGGTCCCGAAAATTTATCTGTGTTGCTCTTGACGGAGTTAGAAAGTACATGAGGGGCAGCTTCTCGGCGTTCTGGATACATGGGTACCCAGACTTGCCTGCCTGCAGCCAACTGCATGGCTCCATCGACGGCGTGGTACAACCTATCTTCAGCATCAATAACTCAAGACCCTGCGAGGGGCCAAACCTCGCGAGGCGGGCAATGCCAAGACCTCCAAGGTGATCGGCCTCCTCAGGCTAGCTCCCGAGGAGCATAGACTTCTATGCAAGGTGTACCTCACGAGGCTCAGCTGAAGCTGAGCCATGATGACCAAGGCCAGGCGGGCGCCAGCGGGCGCAGAGTACCAGTTTACTCTTTGGTGCAAAGGAGGCAAGCAGCAGGCACGGAGTCCCAAGGAATCAACCAAAGGTTTCCATTCTGGTGCAACAAGACCAAGACCGCGAGGACGGCAGGACAAAGGTCATCGCCGAGCCCACCACAGCGTCACGACCAAAGCCTTTTGTAGGTGAAGACCACTTTAGTCAGGATAGTGTGTACTTCTTGTCCCCCTTCAATTATGGTCGTTGTGGGATCCCTTCCCGCCAACATTTGGGAAGAGGACCAAGGCTATTATAAATAGGACATAGCCACCACCATAGATGGGGACGAAGGGATCAGATCCATTCCTTTATCACCACTTCACCAGCTCACCCGAGCTCAAGAACACTCACCCTTGAGGTTGTTCATTCACTATACTAGTTCATCCTCAGCCCATCGAGGCAATCCACCACAAAGCTCAAGTAGGGTATTACACCGGAAGGTGGCCCGAACCAGGATAAACTGCTGTGTCTCTCTATCCTTTTGAGCTCGACGAGCTAGGCTGTGAGGATCGTGAGTAGGCAGGCTGGGTAGGTTGAGATCTACGCATGCACCCCAGAGTTTGAACCTCTCAAGGGTTTGCGGAATCCGAAATCCGACATTTGGCGCGCCAGGTAGGGGTGCGTCAGATCTTCTCTTCTGTCGATCGATCCACCGCTACTCTGACGCTTCCATGGCTGATGCACGTCGGGCTCGTGCTGAGCGTCGTGCCGTGGTTGCCGCCCGCGTCGCTCAGACGGCACGGGCAGGCGACGACTGTCTTCATCGTCCTTTATGACCAGCGGCCAACGTCGCCATGGGCTCTGCTGGCCACGAGCAGCAAGCTTCATCGCCGCATCCCTCGGTGCGCGGTGACATGCGCACCGCCACATGCATCGCGGCCCGGCGACTGCACAGGCTGCTCTGCTCATGGTGCGGGAGCTGCTTTGATACCATCCAGTCAACAACTTCTATGAGGAATGGTTCGAGCACATCGCCGAGCTCGTCAGCGCCGCCGGAGACTCTGTTGTGCCGGCCTGCCTCAGCAGCCGCCTGCCACGGGCGACGTGGCTCACATTGCACCTCCACCATCTCCAGCCAAGGGCGCCATCGTCGAACCAGGGCGGGTCGCACCACGACGCGACCCGCCGTGCCAAGCGCCTGCGCGCGAAGAAGCAAGCTGCCAAGTGGTGCAGTGGCCCCAAGAAGATGCACGTGCGCTTCCAGCACCTCCACGTCAAGACCGCGTGCCACCTATGATTATGGCGGCACGCGAGCACCAAGACTAGGCTCCGCCACCTCGACGGGCTCCGGTTACCACAATAGGGTGCCGCGTGTTCACCCCGGAGGTGCGCAACGTCGTTTGGCCGGGAAAGTACAAGCCTGACTTGACCCCATGCTACAACGACACCCTCGACCCCGCTGAGTTCCTGTAGCTCTACAAACTGAACATCGAGGCGGCCAACGGCGACAAGAGGATCATGGCGAACTGGTTCCCCATGGCCGTCAAGGATGGCACACGCTCCTGGCTCTTGAATCTCCTCGTGGGGTCCATATCCTCCTAGGATGAGATGCGCGACCGCTTCATCGCCAAATTCTAGGGCACTCGCGACTGCCCGCCGGCCATGGGTGACCTATGACGCATCAAGCAGTAGCCATGAGAGAACCTGCAGAAGTACATCCAGCGCTTCAACAACGTCTGCCTCAAGATCCCCAAGGTGTCGTAGGAGACCATCATCTCAATGTTCACTAATGGCATCGGCGACGTCAAGATGAAGGAGGAGCTCGCCATACAGGAGGACCTCTGCATGGCCCTGGAGATGTTCAACATGGCGAACAAGTGCGCGAGGGCTGAGGAGGGGCGCCTGTCCCTCCTCGAGCTCCCTGACGCCGACCCAGAAGACAAAAATGCAAGGGGCCGGCTGTCCTTGCAGCCAAGATGGAGATGAAGCGCGACAGTGATCACCCTGAGTCATCCAAGAGCAGCCGACCATTTTGTGTCTTCCACAACATGCATAGCAACAACACCAACGACTGCCAGGAGCTCAGAGCCCCCCGCGACGGGCGCCTCGGTCAATGCCACGAGCGCAATGATCGAGGCTATGGTCATGGAGGTGGCCGAGGTGGAGGGCGCTGGGACGGCCATGACCATTGCCAGGAGTGGAGCAACCAGCCTCGGGAGGATCGGTAGCAGGGTCAGCCTCGCGAGGGCGCC
Organism: Triticum aestivum; assembly: GCF_018294505.1. Classification (NCBI taxonomy): domain Eukaryota; kingdom Viridiplantae; phylum Streptophyta; class Magnoliopsida; order Poales; family Poaceae; genus Triticum; species Triticum aestivum. The sequence continues at coordinate 249,958,406 of NC_057804.1, read as the reverse complement.
TGGAGGAACCAGCCTCGCAAGGATCGGCCTCAAGGCAATGCTGGTCTTCCTCCGCTGCCTCCACTGCCAAGAAGAAACGAAGATCACCATCAGGATGAGGGGGCTGGGGGCTTCCAGGATCCTCCCGCCATCGACTGCATCTTGGGCGGTTCCCAGGCCCCAGCCTCTCACCTCGTCTTCAAGCAGTTCGCACGCGAGGTGAATGCAGCACTCCCCAAGCTCGAGGCGACATGCCTGACGGTGTCCTGGACTAGGGGGTACTCACCACGTCGTCTCCCGATCAGTTGGATTGTGCCGAGGACCCCCATGGCCATATACTCTTGGGCTAGTTCGGACAACCCCTGTCGCATACAAGGAAGACTCCACAAGACTTGGCGCTTAAGACAAGGACTCTCCTAAACCCTAGACCTTCGGTGTCATATATAAACCGGGGCCAGGCTAGTCAATAGAAAATCTCATATTCATCACTACAATCTCGTGGTAGATACATGTACTCTGTACTATCCTCATATGAATACAATCAAAAGCAGGACGTAGGGTTTTACCTCCATGAAGAGGGCCCGAACCTGGGTAAAATCCGTGTCCATGTTACCATCGCTCCAAGACGCCTAGCTTAGAACCCCTACTACGAGATATGCCGGATTTGACACCGACATTGGTGCTTTCATTGAGAGCCTGCTGGGCGGTCGCCGCAGATCGGTGGGATGATCAGGTGAAATTTTTTCAGTTAGATCTATTCAGAGTAAACTATCTTTTTTTGCAAGATTGAGGGTGTTGCCGTGGGCTACCCTATCACAGTTCGATCAAGCTCAGCACAAAAGTGTCCGACGACTGGCCGTATGCAAAGCCCGACCTCCCTTGCGACTCCCATGTGCTGCAGCAGAGGATTCATCAAGCGGCGCTCAAGCCGAGGAGCCACGTTGCATGGAGTAGTATTGCTTGGGTTCAATAGCACACAAGCTCGGCTGGGCGGCGGCCGCAGGGAGATTTGGCATTTTTCTTTATTATTTAATCTAGCTGAGGTTGTTTATGCTTCTGGCCACTGATCCTTTTTAATGCGCTTTCCCATGAAGCGATCAACTAGTATTGCTAGTTGGGGCATATCAATCGAGGTTTGATTGATGCATTGTACTAATTCATCAAGCTACTATCTCTCACGTGAAGCTCTCTACAACACTTCGGTGCAGATTTCTTTTACTCCTATAGCTACTTTGGAAATCAGGTGCTTTCTTTTCAATTAGACATATCGATCGTTAGTCGAGTTCATTAAGATTTTTTTTCTGCTGCCAGTTTTTTTAATTGTGTTCGTAGATTTCAATCGGGATCTGCACTACGACATCCGTGCACTGTTTTATCTGATGATAACACACTGTGGCCCGTTATGGATCCGCGGTCGCCCGGGTTCAGCGTGCCGTTATCAGGGCGTGCCAACATCGTCCTTCCGCCAGGCCACTTCTCATCCAATAATTTATTTCACTTGAATAATTCTATCGAAATTTTCTCTCTAATATTATTATTATTTGTCTTGTGCTACTTCATGCATGTAGACAATATCATGATGAGCCGACGTCATCATTCCGTCCGCGTCGTCACCTTGGCGAGCCAACCTTTGTCAGCATCGCCATGTCATCGCTTCATCGCCCACCAGGAAGTGGGTGTGCGGATCAGGTCCCAATCTCGAGAATAACCTTTCTTAGGATTGCTACAACAGAGTTCGGCGAACACCGCATCCAGAACTTGGACCGCCCTGCGAATTCAGGCTTTGGCACGCCTCCACCGCATCACGCTAACGCCCTGCATTGACATTGACCGTGGCACCGGACTATTTTTCTTTTATCTACTTTGCATAAACATAATTGTGCAAATAATCTTTTTTTTCTTTCAACTATTATCATTGTTCATTATTTCTTGCTTGCACCATTTTATGTGTGCAGGTAATTAACTTCGACTGCGTCACGTGGTCAATCCTATGGGCCGCCGTCGCCGTCCGGCCTGCATCGATCAAGTTGTGGCGTTGCCTCAGTGCGCGTCCCTATGTTAACGATTTCGGCTGCGACACACGTTCACCACGGCGTGCCGACGTCATCATCACGCCTCGGCCGGACTGGGGGCTTCACCTCGCCACATTAACCGTGCTATGTCACCACTTCGGAATGCCAAACTCCTCGCTCGACCATGTCGGAACCGGATCGGGGGCTGGGACCTCGTCCCGCCGAGCACATTAACCAGCTAAGTCGCTTTCGTACTCCAAAACTTTCAGTTTTAAATCTTGTTCGGTTCGACCAACCATTATACTTTTTTGGCACAAAGTTGTTTGTGAGAAACTTGTCAAAACTTTGTTTGTGACACACAAATTCAAATACCCCGTTTACTTGGGGGCTTCCTTTATGAAGCCTTTCCTCTTGCATATGATTATACTTGTACGGCTTCGTTCCTTGTTCGTGTATTACGCCACAATATGCACCATATTGACTTTAAGTGTTCCGCAAGCTGGGTTGCCTTGCTCCTGTGCTTACCCCTACGTTCCCGATTGTTCGGCTAGGGAGTAAAGGGAGCACCTCTGTGATTGTCATGACTGGGTCTTCCGAGCTCTGACCTCAAATAGGGTGAAGCCGAAAGGTAGCACTCTTATTGTTTTCAATTATGGTCGGCACACAACGGAACTCATGAGTACAAAAAATCTATTGCACAAGTCTCATAGTAATAATGAGCAACCAAAGAAAGGTATTAGTGGGGGTACTATTTTCTTCGAAGATGCTTCTTACACTTCGTCTGTAATATAGCATAAGTTCCCTGAGTGCGCTTTGTCTGTTACAGCCTTATGGCCTGATTTCTTGGTTATTGGAAACACTGTCGATATTCTCGACAGGGGGAGTACATAACACTTTTCTGCCCTTGGCCGAAGAGGGAGAAGCCGACGGTCGGTTAAGACGCGTCTAAAGTTCGGGTGAACACATATATGATATAAGTACTTCGGTACATACAATCATTATACATAAAATTCTTTTACACAAGTCACTCGGGGGCTCTTAAATTTATGTGAGCTGTTTTATAGTAAGTGTTCTTCTTCTTAGTAGTTGCAAAGTCTTTTTTCTATCACTCCTTTTTTCGACGCGAGTGCGTGGTCAATAGCCGGGGAGCCTAATTTCTCTCTCGAAGCCACTAAAGTTTGCTAAACTGGCCTAGTGAGAAGTACTCCGCCTTCGGATGGGAGGTTGAAGCCGTCGGCTGACCCGCTTGAAAGTCTTGAGATAGGATGTGTCATGTTAAAGCACGACAGAAGCATAATTCTTTTTTTTTCTAAGACCAATTTTCCGATTGGCACTGAACAATTGATCTAGTTCAGATGTCGAGTTTTTACTGACGTTTTTGGTTTTCCAATCCTATGGAACTTTTCAACTATTTGTGTGTTTCCGTGTAAGTCTCAAAGTGCAACGCTGGACACCTTTAGAGATTCGGCAAAAATTCTCGGATATTGCTATATATGCATCAGTTTCGAATTGTGTCTTTGGTCAATAGTTGGGTTGCCTGGCTCCTGTGCTTGCCTCTTATGTTCCACTTTGTTCGGCTATGTGTGCAAAGGGAGAACCACTGCGATTGTGCTTCCAACTCGCATGGTTAAGCACCGCAGTGGAGAAAGCCGAAAACTGACTGTCACAATAAGCATAAACTGGCCAGCGGTCCGACGACTATATTAAATGACGGGCCGTTCATAACATTGGCCGAAGTGTTTACGGCTTGACCTCAGGTGTCACCGAACACTAACTGGGGGGCTACTTGCTGGCCTCCCAACTTTAAGCTCCTATGACTAAGTGAAAGTTATAAAGCCCGCATATCTGATTGCCTCGTTTCCGCCAACACAACCGCCTCCGGGCACCGAGACGTCGGATAAGGGTTGTCTTGTTAGTGCGGAAACACCCTGTGTAATATCTACCAAGGGGTAGAAGCCGACGATGGGCCACTTTCAACTGATAAACGGTCGCAATGGAGTCAAAATAATGATGTAAAGTACTTGGATACATAGAATCATTACACATAATTTGTGATTTTACTTTGGACATCGATCCTTCATTCGGCCACCCATGCCCACATTAAGGCTCAGGGGCTACTGGGCTTCGTGCTTATTATTTACAAATATTAAAGGGGTACATCGATCCCCTAATCTGGTGTTGCCACCCGACCAGTGTCTCGGGGGCTACTGCATTGACAATCCAATGCAGAAAGTTTAAAGTGCAATGTAGTTTTTGAGGAGATTATTATCCTCAGGTTGGTCGCCGCATCCAACCTGAGTCTCGAGGACTTTGCACACCGTGTTTCTATCCCTAGGTATGCTGCTGAGCTGGGAATTGATCCTCAGGCTGATTTTATGAATCGACCTAAGTCTCACGGGCTACTAGGGTCAGCGGTTTGATATTTTCCTTCAGGTGCATCCCGGATATTAGGCCAACACGCACCTCGAGGGCATTTTCGGCATTAAGATTGGCTAAACTCCTTCAACTTTTTTGAACCAAGGTGATCTATGACACCTCGAATATAGGTCGGCGTTGGAGCTTGGACATAGTCCGACGTTGGAGCTCGGATACTGTCCGGCGTTGAAGCTTGGACATAGTCCGACATTGGAGCTCAGGCATAGTCTAGCGTTGGAGCTCGGCTACATTCCGGAGTTGGAGCTCGGAAGCAGTCCAGAGTTGGTGCTTGGCTGCTAAAGATACCTCGAATGCAGTCCGGCGTTGGAGCTCGGACGCAAGAGGACATTGCCTCTCGGGAACAACTCCAAACCCGAGGTGCGGCATAAAAATAACAAGGCATTGATAAAGGTCGAAAACTTGAAGGGGCTCCTCGGATACCCGATGTGTAAACTCTTCGGATACACCTCGGCGATCCTCAAGATCAAAGACGAGAAGATTTGTTGAACCAGTTTTCAAGACCAACGATCGAAGGTGAAGAACAGTTCGGAAGAATTGAGGAGCGTCCCCAACTTGAAGACCGGTTCAGGGGGCTACTGACATTGTCCTGGACTAGGGGGTACTCACCACATCGTCTCCCAATCAGTTGGATTGGGCCGAGGACCTCCATGGCCGTATACTCTTGGGCTAGTTCGGACAACCCCTGCCGCATACAAGGAAGACTCCACAAGACTTGGCGCTCAAGACAAGGACTCTCCTAAACCCTAGGCCTCCGGTGTCTTATATAAACCGGGGCCAGGCTAGTCAATAGACAATCTCATATTCATCACTACAATCTCGTGGGAGATACACGTACTCTGTACTATCCCCATATGAATACAATCAAAAGCAGGACATAGGGTTTTACCTCCATCAAGAGGGCCCGAACCTGGGTAAAATCCGTGTCCATGTTACCATCGCTCCAAGACGCCTAGCTTAGGAAACCTACTATGAGATATGCCGGATTTGACACCGACAATGCCCGCTTATGTGGTCCAAATACGCCATCACCTTCAACTCCTCCGACCAGCTCAAGTGTGCGGCCACTGCCAGCGTACTCCTAATGCTCTGCTCGCCCGTCATCAGCAACGTGGTCATCACCAAGACCCTCATTGATGGCGGAGCAGGGCTCAATGTTCTCTATGTCCAGATGTTCAACAGGCTCCAAGTGCCATACCACCAGCTTCAGCCTACCAAGCCCTTGTGAGGAGTGACCGACGACTCCACTCATCCGTTAGGGCAAGTTCGCCCCCTGTCACCTTCGGCAAGCGCGACAACTACCACATCGAGCTCTTCGACTTCGACATCACTGATATTCGTCTGCCATACAATGCCATCCTTGGGTTCCCAGCACTAGCCAAATTCGTGGCGGCGACACACCACAGCTACAATGTCCTCAAGATGCCAGGGAGCAGCGGCATCATCACGGTCGCCTGGGAGGAAAAGGATGCGGTGTGCCCTCTTGAGCGCGCCTACCAAGCTGCAGCAATCGAGAACCGTGAAGACGAGGGCGATGTCCTCCCTCCTGAGGTTGCCCCCAAGATGAAGAAGCTGCATCTGGGCCAGGGATCTCATGAGGAGGCATCACCTGACAGTGCCATGTTGAGCCTCGCGTCCCTGGATGGGCCGCCCTCAGCTACCGCATAGGAAGGTGCACCCGGCACCCCTCTCAGGCTGGGCTCGAGGGCTCTCCTCTAGAGGGCCTTAGACCAAGACGATGTCATGATGGTGGCGCTCGGGCACCATGTGGAGGCATGCTTCGATGCATGCTTCCCTGGAGAAGGCATAGGGCGTGGGGTGCCAGGTACTCAGGAATTCATCAGCAAGCCAGTTAAGGAGATTTGGGAAGCAAGGGTTCTGTAGGGCGATCGCCGCCCACCACCAGGCGCGGTTCCTTGCCCTGGAGAGGGTAAGGAGTTCCCCATCTGCATCAACATCCCAAGGCTCAACAGAGTCGCGTCTCTGCAGCTTTTCTGGCTGTCCTGTGGCGACCGATGCGAGGGTCCCCCGCACAGCTATGTTCGCATGCCCTTCGGCATGCCGAGCACGGCTGTTGGATTTCAGCACCGCATGCGGGGCATTCTAGCGTCTCGGCAGGCTAGGCACCAGGCGATCCTGGTGGAGATGGAGCTGGATCCTCAGGAGCCCTCCAGGCCCCCGGAGCCTCCTGAGGCTCAGAGCCAAAGCGGCTCATGAGGAGCGACTTCAACAGGGTGCATCTTCTGCTACCCCGACATCCCTTCAGCAAGGGTGCCAGGTGACATATTTTAGTTCATTCGGTTGGGGGCGCCCCTCGGGCTGCATTGTTCCCAAGTAACGTGGGTCCAACCCTGCGACATGTATCCCTTTTGCGTTTACCAGAGCTAGTTTACCGTCCTTTATGAGTTGCCTTGAAATTATTAACTGCATGACTGACACTTCTTCGCCAAGAACATCTCGCGCCCTTGAAAGCCCACTCACGACTGCCTCATGATTAAGGATTGGCACAATGTCTGTGCTCCGTTCCGTCCCTGCAGCATCGCTAAACCCAAGATGCTGAGCTCTGGCTCACGGGCCAGCTCTCGTGTATGTCACCTCCCATTGCCCTTGTTGCCTTGTTCTCGCATGAGCTAATCGCGGGCGGATGAGTGAGGGCGCTCGACCTGGTGCCTCTCCACCACTGGAGCCGCGTGCCAGTTGTTCTTCTTCAGGACCTTTGCATGAGAAGACTAGGCACGGGGTCTGTGCTCAGGTCGGTCCCTGCAATGTTGATAAACCCAACGGCTGAGCTCTGCCTGCCAGGATGGCCCCGTTCACGTCACCTCCTGGAGTCATTGGTGTTTGGCCTTCTCATGCAATAACCTCAGGAGACTCATTCGGTGAAGGTTGCCTAACCATCTTGCAAGACTGACAGAAGTGTTCCCGATCAAATTCAGGCGCAACCTGCCTTGAGGTAGGGCCTCATGAGTCCCGCGCTGGCTCACGAGTGCCCATACACACCTCCTCCAGCCCTGCCGTGCAAGCCACATGTCAGGGCGGGGCTGTGCACGCCCCGGGGGCTCTCCTTAGAGGGAGCCCCCTCCCACGCACCAGTGGAAGCACCATGCTCCACGCTGGCAGTCGACACTACCGAGGAGCGGCTATGCCCATGCAAGTGCTGAAGCGCCATTCTCCGGGCTGGTGATAAACAACTGAGGGTAGCCTCGCAGCTGCAGCAACCTCAGGGAGCCTCCAGGCTCAGTTCTTAGCCTCACCGTGCTGCTCTCGCTTGGGAGGGTAGCGCAAGGGGGCTGGGTACGGGGGCTATGGTCAGGTCATGCCTGGCGTATGCCACCCTGCCAGGTCCCATGGACCGGGTTTCGCGCGCCCCTCTCGAGTGAGAGCCCAGTGAGGAAAGGTATGATGGTCTATTCGTACGTCAAGGGGGACGCCTGAGCATCGCGTCTCAGGAGCCTAAATGGCCGCATAGCCCCTCACCCCTTGGTCTCGCCCTGGTGATCCAGATGACCCAACGGCGGCTGAGGTATGCATGGCGCCGGGCCGTGCCGAAGTAGAACACCAAGGCCTAACTCTTGTCCCTCCCTTCCAAAGTCGTTCGTACGTCAAGGGGGACTCCTAAGCATCTCGTCTCAGGAGCCTAACTGGCTGCGTAGCCCCTCACCCCTTGGTCTCTTCATGGTGGTCCAGATGACCCAACGACGGCTGAGGTATGCGCAGGGTCGGGCCCTGCTGACAAAGAACGCAAGGCTTGCCCTCGCACCTCCTTTCCCAAGTTGTTCGCACGTCAAGGGGGACTCCTGAGCATCGTGTCTCAGGATCCTAACTAGCCACATAGCCCTCACCCGCTGGCCTCGTCCTGGCAATTCAGACGACCCAGCGGGGGCTAAGGTATGCGCGGGGTCGGGCCCTGCTGATGCAGAATAATAAAGCAAATGGAAAAATAAGTCGCAGAACCATAAACTAATTATTACAAAACACATTGTTCCAAGGATCAGTTTAAACGCCTCCACGAGGCATGCTACATATTGCAGACTAAAAATAGGAAGGAGCACCACCGCCGCGTCACCTCTTCAGCTTTGGCCGCCGCCGTCGCCCGCCGGTGGAGTCTCGTCATCGACGATGTCGCCGTTGCCCTTGCCCTCGGCTCTAGCCGCGGGGCCAACGGTGATGAACTTGACAAGCAGGGCCTCCCCCACACCCTTCACGACGTCAGCAGCAGTTTTGCAGGAGTCGGGGTCCATGGGCTCGAGCAAGGCGACAAAGTCGAGGCTTGCATCCCGGAGATAGAGATGGTTGAAGGCGCATGTCAAGGCAGAGGAAGAGTGTATGAGAGCTTCACCTTCCACCATGGAGCCAAACACGGCGACAACGTCCTCGAGCACCTCGACGAGCTTAGGGAGCAGAGCGGCAGGGCTACCCTTCGGAGCCACCACTATCCCTTGGGGATCGCTCCCAAAGAGTTCCTGCCGAGCATTCCAGAACCTCGCCTCGAGGGAGGCGAAGGTGCTGCGCTCCATGGTGGCCATCCTGTTGGCCTCGGCAAGGGACGCCTGGGCTGCTTCCGCCTCCTCCTTCAACTTGTTCAGGTGATTGTTCTCCGCGGCCTATTCCTCGGCTGCCTGCTTTAGCTCGGCGTCGCTATCAACAACCGCAGCCTCCTGGGCCTTCAGCTTCTCCTCTCGCTCCTGGAGCTGACTGGCCTAGGCGGCCTGCTAATCCTGGAGGGCCTTTAGTTCAGCCTCCGCTGCATAGCACCGCTCCTTGGCGTCCTTGATCTCCTTCAGCCCCAGGTCACGCTCGGCAGCGGCTATGCTGGCCACCTTCCAGGCCTCCTCCACGGATACCGCGGCTTGACTCCAGGCCACCCGGACAGACGCATCGGCAAGGAGCCACCCCTAGAACAGCTCTAGGCTCCCCGACACCGCTCATCGGTCTGGACCTCGAAGATCACCCCGGAGCTGGTCCAGTGCGGATCGGGCCTCCTCTAGGGCCCCGGAGGCGGCAGAAGCACCATGGCCTGATGGCGTGGTAGGTGGAAGAGGAGGCGCTCCTGGTGCCAAGACTGGTGGAGCTACGACAGTAGGGAGAACAAGGGGCTCCGGAGGCCTTGCGACCTCCGCAGTCGTGTCGGGGATGGGTGCCACCAGGGTCAGCCCTACCGACTACTCCCGAGGCTGGGCCTCCAAGCTCTGAGAATACGGTGCCGCTACTGGAGCCGCAGGAGCCGCTGCGCCCCATTGTGCCGAAGCCACGACAGCCGCCGCGACATGCTCGACCATGGCGGCCTCAGCGCCCTCCTTCTTCTTCTTTGCTGATGACTGTGGCCTGATATCAAACGAAGATACTAAGCATTGCAATGAGATTCAGGAGCGAGGCCAAGAAAGAACACTTACTGGTCTGAGGCGACGTAGCTCCTCTTCAGGCTCATCAGCGCGGGCTTCGTGGGCGCGACTGGTGTTGCACTCTTGGGAGTAGGTGAGCACGCGTTCGGTGGCGCGCGGGATGGTGACGGCGAAGAAGGAGTGCTTCCTGGGGGAACCAGCACCGACCTGCCCCTCCTCACGGCCGCCCGCTTCAGCTTCTTCGAGGAGACTACCCCTAATCTCCTGGTGACCCCGGCATGGCGAGCCAACTCCATGACTGGATGCGCGCCCTCGTCATCGTCGGAGAAGCTGCGGAGGAGGTCTCTCTGCCTCGAGGCATAGGATTCCCCCTCCCCCTCCTCCTCCTCGGTGGCTTCGGAGGAAGGGTTGCCGGAGGACAGGTCCACCAAGGAGGCGGCCAGCGGGGGAGGCCCCGTCGACACGGGCCCGCGCTCGTTGAAGGCAGGTATGGCGGTGGCCATCTTCTCCCCATCTTCTCAGCGGTATAGCGGGAGGCAATCATTTGGAGGGCCACTCGGGTCCTTTCCGGTCAAGAAAGCAGGACCTTGCTCAACTCCTCGTCAAACAGGCTGTCCCGGCGCAACCGGATCTTGTCTTCGGCACCTCCAAGCTTCCACAAGGGGCGGGAGCACTCCTGGAGTAGTGCCTGGCGCTGCGTGAGGAACTCCTTGATAATCATGGCCCCCGTCAGCTTCTCGGCCTTTAGGTCGGCCTCCATCTTCTTCATCAGCGGCCTCAACTGGGGGTCGATGATCTTGTCGGAAGACCACCCTTTCTTAGTGGTCGGGAGCTTGGTCGGCAGATCTAGCAGGTCGTGGGAGAACTTGGCGTCCATGAGGACCCATTTGTTCCGGACGTCCTCCTCCTTCTTCCCAGCGCGGGAAATTGTGTTGCTACCATGGGCCGCGACGAAGCCAGCACACCCAGTGGGCTGGTGGTTGTTCACGCGGAGGTAGAAGAAGTGGCGGAGCACTACGATGGAGGGCATCACTCCCACGAACTCCTCATAGTAGAAGGCGAAGATGGACAAATGGAGGACAAAGTTGGGATGAATGTGGAGCGCGTGGAGGCCGTAATGGTGGAGAACGGCGTAGAAGAAGCGGGAGAAGGGAGGAATCAGCCCGGAGCAGACGTTGTGCAGGAAGAAGGGATAAAAGGTACTGTTCGCGGGCTCTGGCCTGACCAAGGCGACCCGGAGCGTCGTCTTCACCCATTCGCTATCATCCCTCGCCGTCAGGAGAAGGGTAGCCTAGAGCTTGTCCTTGGTGACGGAGGGTGTGATCAGCGCCGGCTTGAACCAGGCGGGGCCGGCAGCCAGGGATGGAGCTTTGGCTCTCTCGGCGGCCATCGGGCAAGAGCTTGGTGAGGAGGATCGAAAGATCTTGAGGATTTTTCCTGCGTGGAGAGAAGGGGATCTGAAGCAAGACGGGAGGAAGGCAATGAAGGCTCAGCAGCAAGTATCAGCCCCCTTTTGTCAGCTGCGGACGGTTGCTGAGGTAGCATGGGGAAGTGGAGACGCCCACGTCCCATCAATTGCCACATGTCGTTCAAGGCCGCAGGTGGTTAGAGCCCGTGGTGCTCCGCACTTGCCCTTTGGTTCGCCTAGAATCCATGTCCGAGCGTGGCTTGGGCCCGGGTGCTATTGTCGGCATTCTGGATACGTGGGTACCCAGACTTGCCTGCCTGCGGCCCACTGGGTGGCTCCATCGACGGCTTGGTACGGCCCAGCTTCAGCATCAACAACTCAAGACCATCATGAGGGGCCAAGCCTCGCGAGGCAGGCAACGCCAAGACCTCCAAGGGGATTAGCCTCCTAAGGCTGGCTCCCAAGGAGCGGAGACTTCTATGCAAGGTGCACCTCACGAGGCTCAGCTAACGTGAGCCGCGATGACCAATGCCAGGCGGGTGCCAGTGGGCGCAACATACAAGTTTCCTCTTTCGTGCAAAGGAGGAAAGCAGCAGGCACTACAAAAAAATGCACTTCCTTGATGATACGTGTTTGTCACAGTAGGTCGCATTTTCTGTCATGCATGTACATCCATGACGATTTAATGACAGAATCAAGATAGTCATACCTGTGCTGTCATAGAAGTGTTCCATGACATTACCAAAATTATCATCACGGAAGTGTCCACTTCCATGACGATAAATCGCGCGTCACAGAAGTGCTTTCGTCAAGGGTGACCGACATGTGGCATCCACCGTAACGAAACGCCGTTAAGATATCGGGTCTAGTTTTGGATCCGATAACCCGTTAACAGCCCTGACCAATGGGGATTTTCCACGTGTAAAATCATCATTGGCTGGAGTAAACACGTGTCGGCTCACTGTTGGGATAGATGTCATCCACTCATTGGATAGGAGGCGCCTATGATAGGTCGAAACATGGCGCGGTCCAATAGTGGCCCATTCTGGTGAAAAAGGCCGGCCCAGTAAAAATTAGCAGGCCGGCCCATATAAGGCCTACTTGTTTCAGGTCCATTTAAGCCCACGGCCCATACGAGATGTGCCAATTCGGCCCGTACACTACAAAAAAATACACTTCCCTGATGATACGTGTTTGTCACAGTAGGTCACGTTTTTTGTCATGCATGTACATCCATGATGATTTTATGACAGAATCAAGATAGTCATACTTGTGCTGTCGTAGAAGTGTTCCATGACATTACCAAAATTATCATTACGGAAGTGTCCACTTCCATGACGATAAATAGCGCGTCACAAAAGTGCTTTCGTCAAGGGTGACCGACACGTGGCAGCCATTGTAACGGAACGCCGTTAAGCTATCGGGACGGATTTTGGATCCGATAACCCGTTAACAGCCACGACCAATGCCGATTTTCCACGTGTCAAATTCTCATTGGCTGACGGATCCACGCATCAGCTCCGCGTTGGCACAGGTGTCACTCATCCAACAAGCGAGATGGGCCTATGATATGTTGACACGTGGACCGGCCCAAAAGTGGCCCACAAAGTTTAAATGGGCCAGCCCAACCGAAGGCCCATAAGATTTAGCATACCATAATGGGTCGGCCCAGCTAAAGGCTCACAAAATTTAGCAGACCATAATGGGCCGGCCTAGCTAAAGACCCACACGATTTTGCAGACCATAATGGGCCGGCCCAGCTAAAGGCCCACAAGATTTTGCCGACCACAATGGGTCGGCCCAGCTAAAGGCCTACAAGATTCTACAGACCATAATGGGCCGGCCCAGCTAAAGGCCCAACATTCTCTGTCAAATTGGCCCGTCAACGGCCTGTCCTAAACTTGTCATCAATGCGGCCCATGGTCACTTCTGGCCCGTTAACAGTCCGCTAAGTAATTGGGCTGAATTACGGCCCGGTGTATTTCCGGCATGTTAAAAATCCGGCTTCATTTGGGCTCATTTACAGGCCATCAAAACTTTCAGCCCATAAACGATCGTGAAGGATTTGGGTCATATTCGGCCATGTTTGACATTCGGCCTGATAGAGGCCCACTATAGATTTGGGCCACTTTTGGCCTGTTGTCATTTTTGGCCTGTTAAAGCCGGACGTAAACCATGGGCCATATGTGGCCCAATGTCATATCGGGCCCATTAACGGCCCATATAAAAATGACGATAATCTAGCCCGACCGAAGTTCCGGCCTGTTAAAGGCCCGTGTATTAGGTCAACGCATTTATGGCCCGTCCGAATTTCGGCCTGTCAAAGATCCACATCGTAAATGGGCCACCATTTCGGCCTGCTAAGTCTAGTGGGTTATTTGGCACTATCAGGGCCCAATCTCACTTTTGGTCTATTAAAGGCCCATGTTTTTATGGGCTCGAGATATTTACACCTGTAAACGGCCTATTTTTTACTGAGGGACCAAATTATGTTTAGGCCTGTTAAAGGCCCACTATGGGCACAGGCCTACCAGAAAAATATGAAAGCTTATTGCTGATTTAGGCCTAGATATTTTTAGTGGGCTACATGCCAATTTCGGCCCAGAATCGTTTTTAGCCCACTTGGAATGGGCCCGACGAATGTTGGCATGTTGGGCTCCTACGAAGCCTTCGGCCGAATACATTACTAAGATAAACCTACACTATACAAAAATAGCGTCGTAATTACTGCAGCCTGTGGCAGCATCATAAATGTTGTATCACAACAAAATAAATTCCAACCATACAACAAAAGGCCTGTTGGCATAAAGTGTATAGTCCTTCTAGATAAAAGCACCATCAAATGTATAGAATCACAGATCATTTGACCTGAGTGCTAATGTTTTAGGCTGTAGAATCTGATGGAGCAGCACGATCTCCACCTTTTTTCTGCCGTTGCTCTTGAACAACGAAGCGAATGTCTGATAGTCTGGTTCCAAAACCATTCATATCTTGATGACATTTCTCAACCATTATTCTTGTTTCTGAAACAACGTCCATTAGGGATTGGACTAGTGTCTGGAGCACAGATATATCACTCTGTCTAGCAGGAAGATTTTGTTCAGTATGTGATTTGGATGAGGTTACCTTGACAACCAACCCAGAATTACGCAGGAAGGTGCTTTTTGCACTGTTAGTGGAGAGATACTGACGCACTGTAGCAAGAGGTGTCATTGTGCCTGTAGTAGCCTCGTCACCTTCAGATGGTTGTGGCTGTTCAATCATTTGTTCCATAGCTTCCTGAAAGTTTGAACTTGTTACCAGATAAGTTACTAATGAGACAAAAACAAACAAAGTAGGTTAAATGTTTATACATAACTTATTTTGGTGAACTACTGTAATACATTAGCATGTATTGTAGTACCAACTACATAATAAAATCACTTTCGGAACATATGTCCATGTAGCATGCCTACTATATTGTCTATTTCCTCACAATCGTTGACATCTAAGGATAAAGAGACATGGTTTAAAGTAGGATGAACATAGTATGACATCATTCATATCATGGGCAAACAGATATAAAACAAACAGGCTATTTTATCATTGTGTGCGCACGTGAACATAACAACTAGATTATAGATCAAGACCAAAAGAATATCCTTCATCTCTTTTAAACCATATAAGGTGAAATGATACGTTAAGACAACTATGCATAAAAGTGAACAGAGTAACTGACATTGGCTGCAAACCAAGTAGTTAAATGAACACATCACAGTACCAATCAGTTCAAGGCAGGAGGAGTAAGGACTTATCTTGCTGGTGTGGCAATCCTTGAAGATTTGCACTGCATTCAGTTCAGGTTCTTTTTGGTTCGCACGGGCTTTCCTCTTTATTTGGAACAAGTCAATATAGATACGATAATATGGCACAAAAAAAGGAAGGAAATAGCAGCTATTTACAAGAGCCTCGCAGTGTGCAATATAGCTACGAGATCCTGTTGTTTATTGGAATTTCACTTTAGAACGGTTGGTTTTGTTCTTCAAACAGCTAGCCTAGAAGAAGATACACTTGTAAGGCACATACATAAATACAAGTTCAATATGTGGTCTGATCAAATACATATATCCTACCTGATACTTTGGATCAGACCAGTGTTTAACGAGGGTTGTCCAGTCTTCATGTGTAATATATTCCACTGGAGATGTTTGGGCGATTTCATTGTTAGCCTTGCCTTCAAAGTGTGATTTTCTAAGGTGTTACCGATACTGTCGCAGAGCAGACTGAAAAACATGAGTGCACGCTAGTTTAGTTGCATCATCTTTCGGTTCCAACTTGAACCTCATCCGTTGAAAAAAGAATGTGAGTCTTATTAGGAGGAAGCTAGAAAGTATGGGACAGAGCAAGACAATATTACTAATTGCGATGAATAACATTACTTACGGATAAATGGTCAAGGAAGGTGTTAAACTGGGTATTGTCTTTCTCATTCCTGTACTGGATCCATATTGGGAGGATACGTGCATGACACCTAACGACAACGGCTGCCTCTAATACTAACTTGGCTGACTCTGTAGCATCACGTGGCCTTTTTAAACCTGCCTCAAAATGGATCTCCATTCTTCCTCCTTTAGATTTTGTTAATCTGTGAAGCATTATCCCTTATGTCTGTTTCCGCTTGCGCCATGGTGCTAGTTCAACAAGGAATATGGAAAGTGTTAGTGGTACATATAAAGGAGCATGCAACTGCAACTTGACTCAGTCAGGTACCGTCTTGGTGTTGATGCTCATGAGGTTCATCTGATCTTGCCAAGTCATGTTGTGTCAGCAGTGCTTCGGAAGTAGTGTTCAGTGTGAAGGCAGCTTGGGAACTGGCCAGTTCCAAAGCAAACAAACGAGTAACTGGTTGAGATGCTGGTACAGTTGAAGCGGATGCTGCAGCTGGTGGAGCAGGTGATACTGTGTTTGTAGATTTAGCCGGTGGACTTGGACCTTCTACTGCACTATAAGTACCAGCAGAATCTCGAAGGCAGATCCTTTTCTGTTTCACCCGACGAGTGATAGCACTCCCTACTATATTATTTTCCTTGCTCTTTTTTGACTTTGCCATGTCAAGCTGTACCCACAACACAAAACAATAAAATCACTCTTCAGAACTCATTGATGCATGATACAGACAAGCAATACTTTGATGTAAGACAATCGTATGAGGATGGAATATGTAAGGAAAACAGGACGGCACGACATATTCACAGCTACGATGTGCAAACTAAGCAGAAGGATTTTCAAGAAAATAGAAGTAATGCAAGCTAGATACTATATGAAAGATGCAACCAATATTACTCTGCCAAGTTAAAACTGTCTTGTCATAAGTGGCAATTCGAAAAATTAGAAGCAGTACAACGTAGAAATCAATGCAAGATGCAACCACTATCAAACTGCCATGTTAAAAGCGTCCAATCATGAGTGACTGATGCGGGATACACAACAACAGTACTTCGATGTAAGCACATGGTATGATAGATAGATGCAGTGTATTCTAGACACAGAAAGCCATGTCATATGCACATGTATAACGTATAAACTCAGCAGGTGCAATTTAATCAAAATAGAAGAAATACAGGCTAGACAACATATGCAACATGAAACCAATTATCACACTGTCAACTTAGAGCAAGCACCTGCGATGGTGGAGTACGGGAGATGAACTCATCATGTAGACTTGGGACTTCAACTTCATTAGCAGTAGTAGTGGTAAATCTAGAGAGTCTCTGTTTGCGTCGGTGCGGAGGACCACCAACATCCCCTAACTTACTCTTTTCCTTCCTATTTTCTGATATTGCCTTATGAAGTCAAAACCACAAGAAGATGAATAAAATTAGCTCTGCATAACTGGTTGATGCATGATACAGACGAACACTACTTTGATGTAAGGCAAGTGCAGGATAGGAGGATGGAATATATACAAAAAAAGACAGCGTTTCATATTCACACGTACAATAGGAGGATGGAATATGTATGAAAAAATAGTAAGAGGAAGGCATTTCAACAAAATTAAAAGAAATGAAAGCTAGGAACCATATGAACATGCAACCAATATCACTCTATCAGGTAAAAAGTGTCTCGTCGTAAGTGCCATTTCAAGAAATTAGAAGCAGTACAAGCTAGAAGACAATGCAAGATGCAACCTACATCACAGTCCCAAGTTAAATGTGTCTTATGGGTAAGTGATCGTTGCAGGTATAAGTTGTAAGCTATGTAGATGCAATTCAACATAATCAGAAGCAATACAAACTAGACATCATACGGAAAATGCAACCACATATAACAGTTCCAAGTAAGAGCAAGAACCTGTGATGGTGGAGTAGGGGAGATGTGCTCATCATGTACATGTATGTTCTAGAAACAGGAACACGTGTCATATTCACTTGCATTATGTGTAAAGTAAGCAGATGCAATTCAAGTTAGAAGCAATACAAGCTAGACATCATACGCAACATGCAACCACATATAATTGTGTCAAGTTAGAGCAAGCACCTGTGATGGTGGAGTAGGGGAGATGTGCTCATCATCTACACAGCTACGTTTACTGTCCAGCCTTGTGTTGTTTTGCGAATCTTGTTGGGACGATGGCGGAGTAGAATTTGTAGAGACCCCCTGTTTGAGTTTGCATTGTGAAGTCAAACCGATAAGAAAAAGGAATAAAATTCACTCTTTAGAACTCATTCATGCATGATACTAACGAACACTACTCGGATGAAAGGCAAACACATGATGCGAGGATGGAATATGTATGAAAAACAGGATGGTGTGACATATTCACACCTATGATGTCGTAACTAAGCAGAAGGCATTTCAACAAATTCGAAGCACTGCAAGCTAGACACCATATGAAAGATGCAACCAATATCACTCTGCCAAGTTCAAACTGTATGGCGTTTCAACAAATTAGAAGCAATACATGCTAGAAATCATATGCAAGACAAAACCAATATCACAGTGGTGACTTAAAGGTGCCTTATCATAAGTGACTGATGCGGGATATGCAAGAATAGTAGTCTGATGTAGAAACATGAACACATGTCATATTCGCAGGCATTATGTGTAAAGTAAGCAGATGCAATTCAACAAAGTTAGAAGCAATACAAGCTAGACATCATACGCAACATGCAACCACATATAATAGTGCCAAGTTAGAGCAAGCACCTGTGATGGTGGAGTAGGGGAGATGTCCTCATCGTCTACACAGCTAAGTTGACTATCTAGCCTTGCATTGTCTTGCGAATCTTGTTGGGAGGATGGCGGAGTAGAATCTGTAGAGAACCTCCATTTCAGTTGCTCGGAATGACCACCATCATCCAATGCCTTGCTAATTTCCTTACCTTTATTGATTTTGCATTGTGAGGTCATACCGAAAAGAAAAAGGAATATCATTCGCTCTTCAGAACTCATTCATGCATGATACTGACAAACACTACTCTGATGAAAGGCAAAGTCATGATATGAGGATGGAATATGTACGGAAAAATGAACGGCTTGACATATTCACACCTATGATGTGGTAACTAAGCAGAAGGCACTTCAACAAATTAGAAACACTGCAAGACACCATAAGGAAGGTGCAATCAATATCACTCTGCCAAGTTAAAACTGTCTCATCATAGGTGGCGTTCATCAAACTAGAAGCAATACATGCTAGAAATCATATTCAAGATGCAAACCAATATCACACTGCCAACTTAAAGGTGTCCCATCATAAGTGACTGATGCAGGATAGACAAGAAGAGTAGTTTCATGTAAGAATATGGTGTGATAGACAGATATAGTATGTACCAGAAATAGGAAAGCGTGTCATATTCACATGTATCATGTGTAAGCTAAGCAGATGCAGTTTACACTAATGAGGAGCAATACGAGCTAGACACCATATGCAACATGCAACCAGATATCACACTGCCAAGTTAGAGCAAGCACCTTGGATGGTGGAGTAGGGGAGTGGAGACTTGGACCTTGTAATGCACTATCAGTACAAGGAGAATCGGTACAGATGCTCCATTTACGTTGCTGCAGAGGACCATCATCATCGCCTTTTCCTTCCTCTTTCTTGATTTTACCTTGTCAAGTCAAACCCAAGAAAAAGGTATAAAATTTTCTCTTCAGAACTCATTGATGCATGATACTGATGAACACTACTTTCATGTAAGGCAGCTGCATGATAGGAGGATGGAATATGTTTGAAAAATAGGACAACATGACATATTGACATGTGTGATGTATAAAGTGTAAACTAAGCACAAGGTGCTTGAACTTGATAGAATCGATGCAAGCTAGAAACCATATGAAAGATGAAACCAATATCACTCTGCCAAATTAAAAGGGTGCCCTAACAAATGTATTTGACCAAATTAGAAGCAATACATGGCAACAGGCTAGAAATAATATGCAATATGCAACGAATAAGGGTGACTCATCATAAGTGATTGATGCAGGATACAGAAGAGAGGTAGTTTCATGTAAGAACAAGGTTAAAACATAGATGTAGTGTGTATTAAAAATAGGAAGGCATGTCATATTCACAGGTATAGTGTGTAAACTAAGCAGATGCAATTTACCCTAATTAGAAGCATTACAAGGTAGACACCATATGCAGCATGAAACCACATATCACACTGCCAAGTAAGAGCAAGCACCTGCGATGGTGGTGTGGGGGAATTGCGGTGATCAACTAGAGAGCTACGTTGACTATCTTTATTTACCCTTGTTGTTTCTTGAGAATCATGTGGGGAGGATGACACTTCACTCTTTAAACGAGTAGGGCGTCTCACAGTAACCCACTCGGGTGACTATCTCATCATAAGTGATTGACGAGGGATACAAAAGAGCATTAGTTTTATGTATGAACATGGTTAATAGACATAAGTAGCATGTATCAAAAATAGGAAGGCATGTCATTATCAAAGGTATAATGTGTAAAGTAAGCAGATGCAATTTAACCAAATTGGAAGCAATACAAGCTAGACACCATATGCAACATGCAACCACATTTGACAGCGTTGGGATCATCAACTGCAGAGCTACATTAACTGTCTCCAACTGCTGACACTGCACCCATTAGAGCACTGAAATGCTTAGTGCTTATCTTCGAATTACACTCGAGCAACTTCTGTCTTTTCTTTTCTGCATTCACCAACACTGTGTCAGAGTCTGAAATACCCATGCATAAAAAAACAATAGTGTGAGTATGGGTGAAGTGTGTGCATAATTAGTAAAGTGTAAAGGTAGCAGATAGCAGGTTGGTGAGAAATAAATGACGGGAGACATAAGATAGCTCTATAACATGCATGGCACACTAAATTACTACAGGATACTATGAAAATAACAGTCGACTGAAAGCAAATCGGCCAGTCCATTTTTTCTGCACCGTCCGATATACAAAGAACGGGCAGATCGCCTTCATCTACCTCCAGCCAGTCAGTGTTGACGATCTTCCTCGAAATACCAGTGACCACTGGCCCAGTATTCCTCCCCTGCCTGCGCCCTCCCCTTGACCTCACCGCACCGCCGTGCTTGGCACCACCCCCTGGCAATTGATTCAAGTCCCGCCGACCTCCAGATCGGGCGCAAGCAGCTCCTACGCTCCACACCCCTATGATAGACACCGATGCGCTGCTTCCCCGGGGAACAGGCGGACTAGGTGCTCCGAGTGCCTAAGCGGGTGCTGCTTCTTTTAATTGCGGTTCGACTGACCCTGAATTGAAATCCAGGCGGGCTACTGACCTCTAGCAAAGGTGAAATAGTAAAAGGGAGGAAACCTTGTGCATTTAGTATCACGAAGAAGATGCAGTAAGAAGCGCTCAACTAGTTTCTTTCGTGGGATGAATACAGTGTGAGCGGAGACGTAAGATTTCCACGAAAAAGGGAAGAGGAGTACCTCTTTCTGCTGGCAGTGTTGTGTCCTCCTTCTGTTTTTCTGACGATCTTCTTGTTGTTCGCCAGAAACCAGAAGTTGTGGAGGACGGTGCAGCCTTGGACGAACCCATGGCCAAGTTGTTGAGTGTGGTGCGGTGGCCGTCTGTCGGCAGCGGGGAAGCAGATCCGAGGCGGCGAACGACGGCGTAGCGGGAACAGCTCCGGTGCGGTGGACGGTTGCGACAGTGGAGCCGCAGCAGTGAGGTGCATGACGGCGTGGTCGGAGTGGTTCTAGTACGGCGCACGTCGGCATCGGTGTCGTGGAGGCAGCTCTGCCTCGTCTTCAGCTGCTAAGTCCTTGAGGGCGTTGTGGTTGCGGTTGCGTTGGACGATGATGTCGGTGTACCGGCTATGGCATGATGGAGGAGGGCGGCGGTGGATTGGCCGCTATGGGGTGGAGGACGGAGGAGGCTGGGGTTTCGCGGCTGGTGGAGAGGGCGTTTTCACGTGCACAAAGTATAATGGGGAAACGGAGGTAGGCGGGGAACTAAGGGGAAAAATGTTTTGGTTTGAGACATGCTTGTTTGAAATTTGGTGAAAGTTACAAACTTTGCCCCCATCTAAAATTTCGGACATATTGCGGGTTGGGGGTAGGACAGTCATGTCAGGTGTCCCAAATGTGGGCGGGATAGATTTCGGCCGAGCGCATGGGTGTTTAGGCGCCCACGGCGTATGAATGCTTCTCGGAGGCGGTTGAGACTGGCGTCTTGGTGAAGTTACAAACCTACCCCGGTTTAGACCTTTGGACATCGGGCCGATAGGCTACACGGGCCAGAGTCAGGACAGTAATTTCCTACCACCAAACATTAGTCTCGCGCGGTTTCGGGTGACCAGAGGCCTATTTGGCGCTTCGTTCAATATTTGGGAGCAGAAGCATTAACGTTTTCGGTTCTCTTGAATTGAACTTTCAGGATTTGTCAAACTTCACAAATCTTTACTCTTGAAAATCCTAAAGCTACGATTATTTTGGAATGGAGGGGGTACATTTGAATATACATTGTACACGAGTATATATTAAAAAATATGCAACTTACCTCAGTTCATGCATGGTTCCAGATATAATCTCCTTGGTTGCAAAAAACAAGTTAGATATGCGTATGGATATATATAGCATGTTCAAACTCACGACAAAGATTGATGCCCCCTTTTACATCTGATTTGCAAATGCCATTATCTCGGGTTCAAATACATGAATGCACTTCCTATGAATTCAAATCTTCGAAACCCCCTTTATGTTGAATTCGACATGTATTCTATTTCGTAGCTAGCAATTCGGAATGTATCCATGCAAGTGACAAATGTATAAAGTGCTTCACACTAACAACATGGAGTGCACTAATTAATATTTATATATGATTGCAAAAGCATCCATTGCCTGTATTTCTAACTGCTCTCACTCTATGGATCGATAATATGAAATAAACACATGCACATGCTAGAATTCAATACAGTATGGGTGTCTGATAGACCGATTTTCGTCCATACGTAGTTTGCAAAATTCATGATCTCATCCAAAAATAATAATGCCATTTATATTTTAATTTAATGAGTAGAACCGCCTTTTACACGCAGATGCACTATGCCTCGCCCCGTTCTCACAAACGCGTTATATATCTCTCTATCTAACGCATAAGCACACACTTTATATGCATCAACATTTCTCTTTCACACAAGCTCACAATCTCTCTCAGGGTGTGGGGGTGTCTCACGCACATGCTCTCTATTTCTCTCTCTCTCTCTCTCTTTATGACTACTCTGTACCACTCTTTTCACTAATCTCAGTTGGAAAACACTATTTCTCTCACATGCATATATACACATGCATGGTCTCTACTAGCCCTCTATACGCACATATATGTGCCTACGTGTCTCCCGCACGTACCTTATCTTTAGGCCTCTCTCGCACACATTGCCCCCCGACACACCTCTCTCTTAGTAGTTGGAAGATATGATTTCATCATATCATTCGGTAGGATATCCCTGGCTGTTAGGCTGGATGGTAATACGATGCAAAGTTTTACCCTAGTTCGGATCGGACCCTTGCAGTTGAAGAAAGAGCCTACTCCTGGTAGTGTATATTAGTGATAGGGGTGTGTACAAAGTACACGTGAATACCAGGCATTGTGCATGTATGTATACTATCGACGAAGTAGCCCCCAAGCTTCTATAACAAACTAAGGGCCTAGGGTTACAAATAATATATAGTCAGCTTATCACCAGTGGGGATAGAGTCCTCCGCGACTCTTGGAGCTTCGTGTTGTACACTGAGTCCTCCACATGGGTCTTCGTATAACACGTCTCGGTCCAACCTATATGTGGCGCAGGATGGAACCGACCCATGAGTCTTCATGTTGACCCACCACAACTAGAAATGATGTGCCCACCACACCACACATGCAATCGGCCACTAAGAAAATAAGCATATACAATAGTACAACGGTATCTAGCTCATGATACGTCTCCATATTTTGTTGATGACACTGACGGACTTTGCATTTGATGCGTGCTCCGTATTTTGTTGACTACACTTACGGTCATTGTATTTGGAGCGAAAGCATGATATGGTCACTGGACTTCAGAATAAGCTCATCACGGTCACCACATACATTTTGTCGTGCTAACCAACATGTGGTTGGATGGTTAGGAGGATAGTGGTTTCTCGAGCCCACCAAGGCTAAAGTCCAGATGCTCGCATTTATCTTGTGTTAATTTCAGTATTTTCCGCGATGTACATTCAGTGGGAGGAGACATTCCACTCGACTACGAGGCACCTATGGTGCCTTCGTAAAATCTCAAGACATATATGCTGGCCCACTCTCTCGAAGGTGCTCATAGGGGTAGGGTTCGCGTGTGTGCACTTATAGAGGTGAGTGCTTGCGCGTATATATAAGCCCTTGCGTCTGTACCGTGTTACACAAATACATATCATGATTATACAGTCACTGGCTCACCCGTAGAACTCCGTATTTTGTTGACGACACAATCAATTGACCAGTCAAACGTTCCACACGGTGCAACTAGTGTTGCACCATTGGGGTGCATAACCGTGGGGCCCACCTGCCAGCCCTTATATGAAAGAAAGAAATGGTAGTTTGAGTCTGTACTGTGTTAATAAAATAGGAGTACATTTTAGGGTGATCATATGGTCACTGGCTCACCATACAGCTCTGTGCTTTGTTGATAACACGATCAATTGACCATTCAAATGGTCCACATTTAGTAGCACACATTACCATAGGGCCCACCCATCAGCATGGATATGAAGGACATAAATGGTAATAAATTAGTGGTTGGTGGGTATTCGAAGCCGTGAGACCTCTGGTTGGCAGTCACAGGTGGTTGCAGGGGCGTTCATTGGGCGGTGGGGCGGGGATCGCCGGAGAAAAAGCTCGGCGCGGGGGAGGGGGGGCTAGAGGGATGGCTGGTGCGGCGGCGGACCGGCGGTGGGGAGTGGTTTTGGGGAGGGCGGGTCGGCCGCGGGCGGCGAGGGCTGGCGGTTTGGCCGGTGGTGGCTAGCGGCTCAGGGGGGGGTGGAGTTTGATGATAAACTGGAGGCCCTTGATTTTGTATCCAACGGCTGGAAAATCTAATGACCAGAGATGAAAAAGCTAGTCGACTGACGTGTAGCCTCACACCGAACGTACACATGCACACACGCATGCAGGCGTGCAACACTGACACGTACACATAACGTACACACGCACGCATGCTGGCGTGCAACACTGACACGTACACATGCACTGACGAACACACGCACGTACGCACCCATGCACGCAACACTAAAACGTACCCTTGCACACACGTAACACTCGCCCGCCTGCATGCACACAGCACACGACGCAAGACACACGCTCAACCTATACGTGCATGCACCCTTTGTTAAGGACATGGATTGTTACGGGTATTAATCAATCCTATCTGTGATAAGCAGAACATTGATGTTTGGAGCGGTCTTTATGAATCACAACGTATCGAACGGGCTATCAACACAGTATGCTTATCTACATGAAAAAGATGATGTCACACTCAATGAACAATCATCGGTTTATGAAATGCCCGTTTCTGACCACCCTGGCCCACCAAAGGTTCCTCTGCTATGCGCCGCCTGCGTTGGGTCACTGACATGCAGGCCATGCACCCAAAGAGCCCACACGTCAGTGGAGGAATGGTGCAGTGTCCTAGGTCAGAGTCGAGGGCACCACTCGCGGCACGCCCGGCTGAACACGCCTCCGTGCCGCATTCAAACGCCTCCATGAAACCCGCCCGTGTGGAAACCGAGAAACCCACTCTGGACACACGTCCGTTCATGACTAGGTCGTCATTAAATGCAACGCCGACCGAGCTCCTCTTGTCCGCCATCTATTTAATCTCCTATTTAAACGAGGCCAAATGCTGGCCAAGAATTGCACACCTCTACCGGTCCCCTATCTCCTCCACCATTTTGTCCACTCTTACAATGGCTTACGAAGAGTAGTTATTCTGCATCCAAGCCGGCTGGGTAGCCCGCCGGATACGAGCAATGCAGCTCGCTGATCCACCTCCCTCCCCTCGCCCGACGGAGCCAGTTACCGCCCCAAGCAGGCGCGCGGTTCACCAACTCGCCGCTCTAGGCCAGCTCGACGAGGAGCGGCGCACAGGCGTCATTGCTGCCGTCCACGCTGCCGCCTCGTACCGTGTCTCCCATTTCTGTGGCCGAGACTCCCATGCCGGTGGCTGCGCCATGCAAGCAGCAACAGGAGTCGGGTGTGCGAAGAGAGACGAGTCGGTGGCCAGCGCCTCTGCGTCCGCCGCCATCATCAAGGAGAAGTAGAACACGGGAGGCCGCCGCCGCTTGGGTCCCATGAAGGCCACCAAGGAGGCGATGCCGGCGTACATAGCATGTGTCTTGCTGGATCCTTTTGTTGCGAGGACCTTCATCGACCCCGCATGGGCTCCACGGAAGAGGGGAATGTTAGGATGAACTCGAGCCGGTGCCGTCCATGGCGAAGTAGTGGCCGGGATGAACTCGAACCGGTGCCGGCCACCATCATCTTCGGCACCAGCCAATGATATCAGTTGGTCAGTTGGGAAGCGAGTCGTCCTTTGCACTGAAGCATATACCTCCGAGGCTCCCAGCAGTCCGGTGATCGTGCTATCGGACATGAGGAACACAAATCGATTGGCGGGCGACCATTTAGGCCAGGAATTATATACCTGTGCTATCCAGAACTAGCACCGCGTAGTTCATTTGAATGTAATGAAATCCATCATGTTTGTATGAAAATCGGGTATTTTATATGATTTCCGTTGTTGTTTATATGAAATATCAGTTTGTCTATGTGTTTGCGTGAATTTCATCCGGTTGGTTGAGTTGGTGTCATAATGTATGCGGCTACGGTTGGATGGCATAATTTGCGGGTCGCCGGTCGGTCTGCGGGCGCCTCGGGTAGTGTTGTGGGACAAAAAAACACAGCTCGTGCGAGCTCGTCTCCAACCTGCGTGCTGGAGGATGCATGACAGCATGAGCACCCGAGCCATTCCTCGTTCATCGGTGGCAAAGGCACCGGTGGACAAAAGGGTCGCCAATATTTTGGCTACCCCGGGCAAGATCCAAACAGCCCCTCCCAAAAGATTCAAATCCCTTGTTCGCCGTGGAATTTGGCCATGTGTTGTTTTCTTGGACTAGCAAGATGTGCCTGCATTGCACGAAACATCAAGATGCATATTTTTACAACCCCCCGCATGCATGTAAGGGATAATTAATGTCCTACTTTGCTAGTACCATGAGGCAAACATCATTAATATTGAATCGATTAGTGTTAGTGGCCTTGTATATCTGCAAATTTTAATTTTGATAGTGGCCGCTTGTATATAAAAATGGAGGGAGAAAGATGAGAGATAAGGTGAGGAGGAGTGGGGCGTGGTGGTGACTGGTGGTCGGACTGGGAGGAGGCATGGGGATGGACGGCGCATTATGTCTAGGTTTGTATCTCTCTCACACACACCCACGTAGGTGGGGGACATGCACGAAGAGAAGAGGTGCACGCACGACGCACGTACTCCCGTCTCTTTCCCAACCACACCCGCGCGGGTACACGGTGGAGCTCATTTCTGTACGAAAAAGGCAGCCCACGTGGTAATTTGACACATGTACTGGTTGTCGACTTGATGGAGGGAGGATCGTCTACCACGGGTGAAAAAACAAATTGCGACTTGATGTGTTATGTTAAAAAAAGAGGCAAACCATGTGGGGCCTACCTTAGAGGCAAGGCTCTATACACTGGAGTACTTTTGATGTGTCCCATCAACTCGCAGAACGAGGAGAAGCTTGCTTAGTACGCCGTCTCCGCC
Source organism: Triticum aestivum (assembly GCF_018294505.1). Taxonomy (NCBI): domain Eukaryota; kingdom Viridiplantae; phylum Streptophyta; class Magnoliopsida; order Poales; family Poaceae; genus Triticum; species Triticum aestivum. Next base: position 249,930,954 of record NC_057804.1, on the reverse strand, counting down.
GCCCATGGGCGCGGTGGCTCGCAGGATGAGGTGAAGCTTGCTTACGAGTACTACTACTACTACTACTACTACTGTACGCCTTTATGCCTGCTCCCTCGCCCACGCGCGCGGTGGCTCGCAGCACGAGGAGAAAATTTTACTACTCCCTCCATTTACTTCTCGTCCCTACTATGTACCTTGGTTAGTACTCCCTCCATTTACTTATACAAGGCCATTATAAAAAAATACATTTTGCATCTATACAAGGCCAAAATAGTAATCGAGACAAAAGTTACTACTCCATCCTTTCCAGTTTATGGCTCAATTTCAAAATCTCTCCAACCAAGGTAGACGGTGAGTGGTCGAATTAATTTCGTAGTTTGCACAAGTAATTAGTACGCTCATTTTTCTCGAGAAGTTATCTTTACCGAGGCATTAATTATAATGAATGCATGAATGACCACTAAATTTCCATGAACTTGTACATGCATTGGTTAGTTTCCTCTTGACACTGCTTACGTTAGGTGATCTAACTCACCTCGAAATCCAACATGTAATGGTACTACTACTAGTATAGTAGAATTGAGACTTATCAAACGGAAAAACGAATGTTTTTTAGATGAGCCCTATAAACCCTAGTGGGTACGTACTCTATAAAAACAGATTTTTCCAAAACTAAGTCGCTCCCTTCCATGAATTCTGTAGTATACTCCTCCGTCGATGCTCCCTTTCATGAATTTTGTACTTCCTGTTGCCGACATGTGGGACATATAGCAACCGGGTCGACGTGTCAAGCACCAAATAACAGTGCAGAATAGCAGGGGGGACGCACCCTACTCGTACCGGCCCAGTAGTAGTAATGAGCAATGAGACGTCAAATCACAATGCCGCACCTTCCCAGATGGACGAACCAACCATTATTTCACACTTCGGTTCGCCATCATCTCAAATCACGTAGTATTGCTTCTTCCTCAAGAGGGACACATGCATTGCCTTGGTACATCATGACACGTGGGACTGCATGACAGGCCATGCTCCCCCGCCGATCGCTCGGTAAAATCACCTCATTTCTACTATACTTCCTCCTTATCGGTTTACTACATGGCATTCATGTCGTTCTAGGTTGAGAATTTAACTGGCTATATATGTGATGAACAGTACTCTAGCCTTTTAAAAAATTTATACTTTTGTATACTAGTACTATCGATGGATTGCTCCATGGAGCAAAAATTGAAATTAAAAAAAAGGTGGTACATATAGAGAGCACTCGTTGCCAAATTATGCATATAGTACTATTAAAAAAGCTAGTACGTGCTTAATTGGGATGCTAAATTCTATTAAAGAAATACTAGTAGTATGTACATACCGAAGAGTTAAAGTAACAAGAAGAAACATAACATAGTTCTGCTGGGGTCTCAGCCCAACACACCCCTCAAATTAAACTAAGCACACTTGAAATTAAACTATGCAACTAATCCGGTAGATACTGCATTAGAAGTTTAGAACCACCATGAGCAACGACACTGCCACCTTACTCGGAGTCCTCGTCCACGTCCTCGACTTCGTCCTTGTCCCTCTTCCTCCTGGTCGATACTTCTTTGCTTGAACCGCACACTTGGCCGTTTCTCTTCATCCATCCCTTGTAGATATTGAAACAAAGGTAGCCATCCATGGCAGCGTAGTGGATGTGGTCTATATCTAGTACATTCCGCTGCCATGCATGACGATGAAATGTGTAATGAGGTTTCTCCAATTTATGGTACGAAGGATGAACCATGGCTCCTGCCAGGGTCAGCATTGAAGGCTAACGAGAGGGCATCAGCCGATTCTTCTGGAGGTCGAAGGAGTTGCCTACAACGAGGCCTATCTGACCCAGGACTTCTTTGTCGTTCTTATAGTCTACAGTAATGAATTTCACTGTTTTGTCCTTGAGGAAGTTCTTAAAATCTTGGCATTGAACATCGGCATGGCATATGTGGTAGACCAAGCAAACATTATGTACGCAAACCTGGATCATGGCGGGCTTCTTCCTCTCTTCATCCTTTAGATCCTTCTCTCGTCCCAGGACTGTGGTGTACTCAACATCTAGCCCAGCGACCCACTCATCATCTGAGTTTTCGAACATGCGTCTGAAGCGAGAAAGGCATCCTTCCACCATCGCGGAAGAACGGGTGTAGATGACGTCGAACTCGGTGATGGTTCTAACCTTGTACTCACCGCTGATCGTGGAGATTTGGGACGCCATGGATTTGGGAGGAGGGTTAGGATTAGTGGAATTGCCGTAATGTGAATGGACGGGACGACTAGGAGTGAACCGCCGTAGTATTAAAGGACGTGCGGGGACGAGTAGGAGCGAACTGCCAGCATGCGAACGGCAGGGTAGTAGCTTTCCATTCTCCCATGATACGGGCTTCCGAGAGCCCTTGGATCTGAGATCGAACGGTTGCATGGCGTGATTCTAGACCTATGGGTGAATATCCTGTCCTGGAGGGTTATTCTGCAAATTTTCAGCAACTTAGCATGCGACCGTTTGATCTCAGATCCAAGGGCTGCCAGCAGCCCAAATCATGGTCACACCTACCACGACCGTCGCGTCGCTTGCGCGGTCGCGCCCTTGGAGATTTAACACGGTGTGTTAGGCTTTCTGATGTTGGCATGTCATACATAGTCATCGCTTAGTCACTCATACTACAACAAGGTTGGCTATAAGTGTATTTTTTTACTCCTCTCTATCTCTTTCTTCGTACTCCCTCCATCCCATAATATAAGAACGTTTTTGACACTAGTGTAGTGCGAAAAACATTCTTATATTATGGGACATAGGGAGTACTAGTATTTATTGCATTTGCCAAGGAGTGATCTCTTCCAATGAAATTGTGTTGCTAAGCTTGCTTCATTTAATTAGCTATAGACACAAAATTGTCTTTTCACCTAGGTACACGCGCTTAGCACCGTTTCTTCTTTGGGTCACCAAACTAGTCTCTCTCTTCTTGATTAACTTGCCACATCAGACTTTATGCCTATGTGGCAAGCTTAGCACCAGTAGGAGCAAGTAAGTACAACAGTGCGCTTTACATGTCATTTTTGCATATGTGGAGGAAAGAGAGGCAAGGAAAAAGTGGACAAGTGGGCTCTCATGCAAGAGCCAGCCTCTACTACATGGTGGAGCATTGGGAGACGCCCCTGTATGGACGTGGTAAGGAATCGGGAGACTCACGCCGGTCATAGTGCCGCAGTTAAAATGATAATGGCAAGTCAAATCACGGGTCCCCACCTGTCCAGCAGTAACTCGCTATCAAATCACACAGCCCTACGTTTGCAGCAGCCTACTCCCTCGTCTTCTCGTGTCTCTGTCGAACCGACTAGGCGGAACTGCCCTTCCTACCGCGCAGGAAAAGCCTCTCCCTCGACTTTTAAATACAACTACATCCGCTTAAGAATCCAATGATATACTTTTTGTGACATAGTAACTCATATTTAGTTAGTCAAATGGATGACCTAGAACTACGTGCAGGCCCTATAAACTGAGACGCCTAAAAAAACTGAGATGGAGAGGGTAGTTCAGAATGTATCTTTTTAGATCAATATAGTCGGGATTCACCAAGGAGCAAAACAAAGTGGTAGGCTGCTCCTGTCGTGTTGGCGTAGCAACTCAAGCAGGGTCAGTCCGCACACGAAATGGAGACACACTTAACAGGACCCCTTTGGCCGACATGTGGCTCATCCACCGTCTTGTTCCACGTGCGATGCACCAAATTACAGTTCGGAGCAGCGGTTGGAATTGGAGGCACCCCGATCATAGCGCCGCAGTAGTAGAAAATGAGCGATGAGGGGTCAAATCACAAAGCCCCAGCCTTCCCGCATTAAGCTGGATGGACGAAGCAACCATCATTTCACTCGAGGGCGCAAGAGCATAAAGAAAAGAGAAAACAATGATGCATGCAACAGCTACCTAGGGCACCCTAGGGTAGGGGTCTCCACTACATATCCTTTTTTTAAAGCGCCTCCACTACAAATTGGCTTCTCCCTCGTCCTCTTCAAGAAAACTGTTGTTGAGTGTGGCGGTAGGGTTTGTAGGAGTACGACGGCATGCGGGGCCACGTCATAGTAAACGGTTTCGAGTCGATGCCTTAAATATGTGTGGGCCGCTTGGTTTTACGGGAACGAGGCAGCATTTTGGGTTTGGGGACCAGTGGAGATATAGTTGCTACGTCTTGAGCTTGCGTTGGTTTTCCTCGAAGAGGAGAGGGTGATGCAGCAATAGTAGCGTAAGTATTTCCCTCAGTTTTTGAGAACCAAGGTATCAATCCAGTAGGAGGCTCCTCAAAAGTCCCACGCACCTACACAAACAAACAAAGAACTCGCACTACTTGGAAAAGGCCTACTAATGGCGCATCGGTTTTGCCTACTAATGGCGCACTACCGGTGCGTCATTAGTAGCACGCCACTAGTATTTTTTACTAATGGCGCACCACCGGTGCGCCATTAGTATGTAAGAACATGTGCCATTAGTATGCCTCCCGGGGGGCCATACGTAACCATGTGCTTTGTCATACTAATGGCGCACTCTGTGGTGATGCACCATTAGTATCCTTTGGCATACTAATGGCGCACCTGGATGTGATGCGCCATTAGTATGAATATTTGGTTTTTTTTCCTTTTCTGATTTTTGCACAGGTTACAAAATATATTATTGGACAAAATATAGACAGCAGCACACACAACAACAGAAGATTCATCGAATACAATAGAAGATTAGTCTTCGAATACAATTCATCATATTAGTTCCGAATTCAAAAGACCGAACAAAGATAAAACATTACAAGTCTCAAGACCGCGAGTATCGAGTTTGTCTTCACATTACAAGTCGATATTGATCATCTACACTACCATCACATAGAAGAGAGCTGCGGTCATCACGATAAGCATCATCGCGATCAAACTGGTCTTCATCCGGTTCCTCCAACGCTCCCTCCTCTCTGCCGCTAGATAGCGGGCGTATCTAGATTCGGCCTCCGCCCTAGTGGTGTACCCTTTGTAACTGTTACCGCTGAAACGATGAACCTGTCTCCGACACTCCTCCCAGTCGTCGTAAACTCCGGGAACCTTACCCTTGTACACAACATACGACAGCATCTCTATGCACAAGCCAAACAACAGACAATACATAAGCAATATGTAAGTATGCAACAAAAGGATCGAAAGAGAAAAGCAAGACATTAATAGCACGATTCATGGTCCTACTAGTAAATAGCATCGATTACATCTAAGTTGAACGACTGTCCAAACCAAAGAGGCATACGAATTCATTAAAGTTTAATTACAACATGAGCCAATCAATGTTTCAGAACTACACATCACTACTTTCGACTCAACTCATCGGACAGGAGCGTGGATGAAGCCGTCGTCTGTCGTGATCGTCATGAAATTGCGGTCGTTGTCACCCTGCATTTGTAGCATTCCATCTATCTCACTGTTGGACGGTTGATATCTGCGGAAGAACTGCCCCGAGGTATGAAGGACATCTTGATGGATGATGTCCGCAAACTCCGACTGGATGCGAAAGAATTCTTGTCTGAGGTCCGCGTCCTGGGTTGCCGACAACCTCGCGGCCCAATCTTTGAGACTATCTGGTAGCAGAAGGTGATGATGGTCCCTTACGATCGCCCGCATGTGATGGAGGGCGTAGTAGGCATCCTTCTGACCGCCAGGCGGCTGCTTGACGCAGCAGAACTTCGTATTGTGTGAGAAGGTGTGCTTGCCGTACTTACGAACTGCCCTGGTGAAGGTGCCTCCAGATTTGGCGTAGCCGGGGAGAACATCATCAAGAACTTTCTTGACATTTGTGTAGTCTATCTTGGAGTTACGGTTCGGGTCGAAATACGTGGCCATGGAATATTTCGGGCTTAGGAGGATGAGTGTGCAATGTGTGTCACTGCACAGAACACGGAATGTTAGAAAAAAAAGAACGATCGAAATCTAAGAAATCATATGTTACGGGGCGGTTAAGGGATGACTTACTCGGGAAAGTAAGCCACAAGGAAGTTATCCTTATCTGGGTTTGCCAGAATGACGCCTTCGAGGTGTGAACTCGCAACTTGGCGGTCCCCAGCGCTGCTCAAGTGCTTGGCACGCATGTAGAAGGGGTCGACTATCACGATGTCCGGGGTCTTGTCTCTAATGATCCGCATCTCCATACTCAGCGAAAACAGCCGAACGAAGGTGTAGTGCAGCGGATGAAGGTTAAACATAGCAAAGATGTCATCAAACCGCAGGACGATCGTACCCCCGATGTCGCCATCCACAAAGCCCTTGCCCTCTGGCACCTTGGCCACGAAAACCGGGTATGCCACATCATTCTCTCTGAGACGCCGCTTCTCCAAAGAAAGAACACTGTCGTGCAGACTCCGCATAGCGCCGGTTGCAGCATTGAGCATATTTGGCGGTAGCATCGCCCTACCCGCCACATGCACCCTCCTCGAGATATCCTTAGGTGAAGGTGGCCCGTCCTGAGCACGGATCGAACTCGGTGCCGGCTGGCTCGCACCGGCGCCCTTATTAGTCTTTCGTTTCCGTCCCTTCTTCTTGATCTCCTGTAATGGGACCGAGTTCTGCTCACAGACCGCCTTCTTGAGCGTGTTGGGGCTGATAATATTTCGCACCTCAGCTATCTGAGGCTCGGTGAAGGCGGGAGCTGGAGGCGTCTCCTGAGAACTGAACGCCAGACGACGCCTGTTGCAATTGGATTTCTCCGCCGTATCAGCTAGATTGCGGTCGTCTTGGTTGGGTTCTTGAGAAAGAGGCCCGCAGAACTCGTCAGCGTACCCATGTTCGGCAAAGTACTTATCGACTTTGGTAAATGTACCGTCGTCGTTGTCGTCGTCGTCCGGATCCTGTGCCATAGGGATGTCCGTATCCTGTGCCATAGGGATGTCCGGCATAGGGATGTCCGGCAGGTCCGGTAGCGTTGCGGCGTTCTTGCCATGGCTTGGCGCCGGCACGACTGGCGGTCTTGTCTGTGGGGTGGTGTCCCCCGCCCCCAAACGAATCTGGCTCTTCGGCCAAAGCAGGGGCCAGTTTACGCAGGCGCTGAGGGTCATCTCATCTTCTTCGTCGGCCCCAGCGGGTCGAATCGGAGGTAACAGCTCGTCGCAGCCTGGCAGCACCCGAACCACTTCAACCCTATACACTGTGGGTGCCATCGGATTACCGTGGAACATGCGGTTGCCCGGTTGAACGATTCTGCCCTTGGCGACATCGACCAACTCGCCGCCCACGAAGTGCAGAAGAGTGCAAGGAACGTCGGCGGCGCCCTGCGAAAACATGTAGGGCGTCAGGGATGCCCAGTCAAAGGCAAGGAGATGAAGTCATCGGCCGAGAGGCTTAGTTACCGTGATGCCGTCGAGCTCGGCTAATGTCGAGGCACCGCCAATGGCGGGCGTGCAACTGACGGAGGGGGCGCTTGCTGGCGAGGTGCCGGCCGGCGTACACCCGGGTGCATTAAGCTCCAATGCTCGTGCCGGCACCGGAGACACGAATACCGCCTCCGCCGAAGACACCAATGGCGCCGCCGGAGACACCAATGGCGCCGCCTGCGCGCTGTGCGAGTTGCTGGCCGTGAAGCTGGGAACCGGGGAGGCCCCTGTTGGCCGCCCGCAATCCACGTCGTCAGCCCATGAATCAACGTAGGCACCATGGCGTTGAGCTTCGTTCCCAGTTGTTGTTCCACTTGCTCTTGGACAAGCTCCGGAATCCGCGCCACTTGTGCCTTGAGTGCTTCAACCTCGCGCGTCTGGCTTTCCGAGCTGGTCTTTTTCTCCTTCCGCACACCAGCGGTATAGTATGACCCCCATTTTGTGGACAAGCCTTTGCCGGCCACACGACCAGCTGACGTCGGCTTAGTGAGCTTATCCTTGTTTTTCATTACGTTCAACGCCCTATTTAAAGGGGTGTCGAAAGGGGAGCTCTGAGACGACCCCGCGCTACTGCTTTCAGTTTCCTGCGGAAGGAACGTGAACCATTTAGAAATATTGGGGATTAATTAGAGTGCAACCATATGGAGCTAATTACGCGGGGGTGTATTCCTTACCAGAACAAGCTCAAGCGCCCTGGTCTTCGGATCCGTGGTAAGCTCCTTTGTTATCGGGTCCTCCTTGTACCGGGCCCTGAGAAAGTTCCTGGTCTGCTTGTCACCGCTGTATTTCTCGAAGCGGGGCGGTAGGCCTTGCTCGGCACGCTCCGCGTCCTCCTTGTCCCATATAGGCTCCGCCACTCTGTAACCGCCGGGACCGAGTTTGTGTTCCCCTAAGTTCAACTCCCGCATTTCTTTCCCCCACTGACTTGATTCGGAGGTTGCGCTGCTCTCGCACTTGATCTTGAACTCCTTGTAGTCATCTTTTCTGATCGAAGAATATTTCGCCTTGATCTTCTCATAACTATCACCTTTACCAATCATTCTCTTCACCGCGCTTCTCCAAGTAGACAGGGCCGTGCTCATCCTCGTGAGGGCGGCACTGTTCACTTTATTCCCTGAGAGGCGTGTGTTTTCCAAATCGGCGGGGAACTTGTATCGTTCGTGCAGCTTCGTGAAGAGGAGGTTGCGCAAATTCCCTCGGTCCTTATGCCTAAGGTTCTCGGTGTCGATCGAGATGGTGCTCCGGAGAATGCACCCGAGCTGAAGCGAGTACCCCTTGACTATATGTTTGGGCTCCATTGGATGCCTGTCGGACTCCACTTGAGTAAATTCCTCCTTGAGGGTGCTAAGCGCATTCGGGCGCCGGTCCTTCCTTTGCTTCTTCGGTTGGCTGCCATCTGTGTGTGCACCGCCATCATCAGTGGTGGCATCCTCGGCAGCACCATCAGTGGTGTCATCCCCGACGCCACTAGGGGTTGTGTAGTCAGGATCGGTGTCTTCCGCGGCGTCCTTATAGCGGTGAGGTTGTTCCTCCATCTCCTGGGACAGCTCCCAGAATTGCTTGCCGCCCGAACCGCTCGCCTCATCGTTGTGGGCCATGTTTCGCTCTAAATTGGAAAAAAGTTTGGTCAAAAAGTTGGTTATTGTCAAGGAACAAGATCATGGTTTATCGATGCCGAGGCACCCTAGGTTGGGCCTAATCACTTGGCACTAATCACTTGGCTCTATTGCCACATATGTTGGGTTTATCATCTAGGGTTTATCGATGCTAAGGAGAATTCTAAGTTGGGCCAAATCACTTGGCTCTTTTGCCACCTATGGTTTAATGCAACAAGAATAAAGGGGCAGTTGATCCTACTTAATTAAGTACTAAGATACCCCGGCCCATGCATTAGTAGCAAGTACCCCATATGTCTGATTTTTAGCAAAGTCATGCTAAAATTCACGGAAAATTTCAGCATGACCTTTGCTGAAAATAGGACATATGGAGTACTAGAATTTGCCGGAACGGAAGTTAATCGACATTCCGGCAAACTCAAGGGCCTCTCGGGGTACAACAGCAGCATCACAAGTTGACAAAATTCCCAAGTAGTACAGCAGCAACATCACAAGTAGTACCAATGAACATATAGTCCAGCAAGTTGAAAAAGCTGAAGTTCTCAGCATGAAGAATCACACAACACAGCAGCTACATTATGATGATACATTTGGAGATTGCACATATAGTTTTCACATAAGCATAATTGTTCTGGAGATTGCACATACAGTTTTTGACAGCACAGCACCTATGACAGCACATACAGTTTTTCACATTTGTAGATTGCACATACAGTTTTCACATAGAGCAATGTTCTTTTCATTTCACCTTCCATTTTTTTGCAATTCAACTCACTTCCTTTTCTTATAGTTACTGCTCCCAAATGAAATGACACTTTGACATGGCTGCAATTTTCAGTGTCTACTTATCTGCAATTTTTCAGTGTCTGCTTAGGAGAAATAGGTTTCAAACTTCAGCTTGTTTTGTATAAGGAGACTAAAAAACTATCTAAGGAGTTCTTCAAGTTCAAGTTACAGCCTGCATGACTGAAAATAGTTACACTAAGTTTCAAAATAGAAAAATACACTTCTCAGTTTTACAAACTGAAAATTACTCTAAAACTGAAACTTTAACTGACTTTTAGACTGAATTTTTAATGCGCACCCAACCGATTAGAGCAGCAATGCTTGTAACTAAAGAGGGGGATGTTTCATGACAATTTCCTAGAAAAACTGTTTCAACATGGCCATTTGCATTTTCTTTTCCCTAAGTAAATATTGGGTGTAGCAAGAACAGGATGGCTCTTGGGATATATGTTGCATATTTGGTGAATTTATTAATTAGATGCAATGTTAGTTCTGGTTGGCTGGAAGGCAGTTTACTTGTACCAAAATAAATCTATTGCCTATCAGGCTATCACCATCACATGAATCAGGCTCTAGATAAACAAAGGGGAACAACACACCTGGTATTGGTCCCTAAGCTGGAAACTAGCTATTGCTTCTACTTTTTCAAGTTTGTGTTGTTCCCTACCCTTCTACATCTAGCTACTCAAATACCAACAGTTCTAGGGAGAGACAAAAGCGCTCCAGCTTATATTTCTGTAGATATCTTTTTAAGGACCCTGGTTTCCAGTTTTCCAAACCTTCATCCCACCAACAAATCAAGACACAAAAATAATCAACTAAAAACATATAATAAGATAAGATAATGCAACCCACAATCACTTGAAGTGACAGGATAGTCAGCCTTCAGAACTCTATGTTCTGGCAAAATTAACAGAAACTATGGATACAATAAATAACAGTGCAGCAAAAAGATAGAAGGTAGGGAAAAAATGCTTACCTGGAATCAAAGAATGTATGAAACTGATAATTTGACTTGCTAAAGCTAAATGCTTAGAAGTAATTGATTTCATACCAGATACCTAAAAAGGAACCAAAGGAAAATAAACCAAGCAGTCCAGACTTCTTGATATATAAAAAAAGAAGTGTGGCAGCACATGCCCACAATAAATAGCTATTTAGCTTGATTAAGATTTGAGAAACCTACTGGTGCATTGAAGTACTATTGATGAACTATTTTCTTGGATGTACTGATCTATACTAACATCTGCACATTGTGCATAACAATTCAAAGGCATATTTACTTGGTATACACGTACACGTATGTACGGGTTGGCTCATTGGCTCTACTTTATTTGTTTAGGATCAGGACGTACACTAGCACTACAATTCACAGACAAAAAAGTAGATGTACCATTGAAGTACACCTACAGAAAATATTTGAACCTACAGAAAATATTTGAACCTACACGTGAATGTACATTGTGCATAACAATTCACAGGCATATTTTCTTGGATGTACTGCTCTACACTAACTCTCTTTCTCCCACAAATTCACAGGCATATTTTCTTGGATGTACTGCTCTACACTAACTCTCTTTCTCCCACAAATTCACAGGCATATTTGAACCTACAGAACCTACAGAGCTCACCAACAAGGTAACAGCTCACCAACACAGCGCTGCCAAACCGTACCCATGTTGGGCATCCCGCCGCGCCGTCAGAGGAAGCACGCGACCAACCCACACGGGCAGGCGGCGGCGGAGGCCACAAAGCAGCAGCAGCCGCAACATGGCGCGCAGATCCCGAGGGGAAGCTAGAGAAAGGCTGCCACAAGAAGCAGCAGTAGCGGCACCACGGGGCGGCGGCGGCGAGCTCCTGCTCCTAACCCTAGGTCGCCACCCCGTGGGGGCATGGGGATGAGCGGGGGAGAGAGGGAGGAAGGGAGAGAGACTAACCAGGCCGCGCGGGGAGGCTCGCGCCGCCATCAAGGAGCGCGTCCGACGAGGCTAGCCGCCATCGAGGGGCAGCTCTGACAAGAGGTATTTGGTGGTGGCCGGAGTGGAGATGATGGAGTGCTCGAGGGGGAGGCGGCGCTCGAGGGGGAGGAAGGGCAGAGGGAGGCGGCGGGGGCGCGTCGGCGGCTGCGGCGCCGTGGGTCGGGGCAGCGGCGGTGGCATGGTGGAGGGACGGAGCGGCACGGTGGAGGGAGAGGAAGTGTCGATCTGGCGAGAGGGATAGGGACGAAGTGTATGGATGGGGGCAGATTACTAATGACGCACCACCAGGGGGTGCACCATTAGAATGTTTTTTTAGTTCGAGCACTCAGCAGGTTATATTACACCTAACCCAATCCACAACAGAACCCCCCCACTAGCCTGACTGGTCAGCACGCAGCACACATACGAGGAGGTCCGGGGTTCGATTCCCAGGCTCCCCAATATATATTTTTTATGCATTTTAAATGTTGTTTGATATTTATTTGTGTTTAAATATGTTCAAACTTGTTTAAATCATAACACTAATATTTTTTTATAAAAACAGTAATAATTTTTTTAAAAATATGTTCAAATTTGTTACTTGAAAATATCATCGGCGGCGGCGGTGGAGCGGGGGAGGGTGCGGGGGGTGCCCGTTGGCGGCGGTGGAGCGGGGGAGGGTGCGGGGGGCCGGGTGCTCGTCGGCGGCGGTGGAGCGGGGGAGGGTTGCAGTGGGTCGGCGGCGGCGGTGGAGCTAGCGGGGGAGGGTGCGGGTGGGATCAAGATGGAGGGGATCGAGATCGAGATGGAGGGGGAATCGAGATCGAGATGGAGGGGGATCGAGATCGAGTGTCCTCATGAATTCAAAAAGTGCCCATGAAATTTAAAAATATTCATGATATCAAAAAGTGCCCATGAAATACAATCGAGAAATGAAGACTACGATTTAAATACAATCGATCTTAGCTAGCTATCTGTTCACAATCTTCTTGCCCTTCTTTTTCGCAAATGGAGTTCTTCTGTGGAACGGACGTCCTTTAGGTAGGGTGGTCCTGCTTCTTCTTGTGGTGTGTGCTGCTACTTCATCGTCGTCGTCATGTTCGATCTTCGGGTCGCCGTACTTGTCGAAGTCTTGCTCATTGGCTACTCCATCCATTCCGATGATCTTCCTTTTGCCTCTCCTCACGACAACACGACTGGGCTTTGACGGGTCGGTAATGAAGAAGCATTGGTCCACTTGGGAAGCCAGTACCCATGGCTCATTTTTCGCGGTGACGTTTGCGCCCGCGGTCTTGGATTTGGCTTCGGGTATAACCATGGTGGTGAAATACCGGTCTTCTTTTAGGACGCTCTTGGCCCATCTGACACGGAACATCGGGACCTTCTCTCCAGCGTAGCTCAGCTCCCAGATCTCCTCGATCCTTCCGTAGTATCTGTCCTTGTCGTTGCCGGTGTAGGATTCCATCGTTACCCCGGAGTTCTGATAACCATCGCTCTTCATGTCCTTGTTCTCGGTGTAGAATGTGTAGCCGTTGATATCGTACGCCTCATAGGTCATCAGGTTGTGCTCGGCGCCCTGTGACAAGGCGAATATGAGTTGTTCTTCCGCGGAAGAATCCTCATGTAAAGGGTACGACAGAAGCTTCTGCTTGAACCAACGCGTGAAACATGAGTTGTGCTCTTTGATTATATCTCCGTCCGTCCTCTGTTGGCCTCGGTCATTGTACGTCTTCTCAATAAAGGTTTTGTGCTCTACCACCCAAGGATCGACCACGTCTATGTGTTGTAGCGCGACTAGGTTTGCTCTTTCAAAGTCGGCGAGTCGACCCTCGAAGTCGACATGCATTTCGCGGCGACCCTCACGGTGACCCCATCCAGCGAGCCTGCCGAGGTGCCTGTTGACGGGCAGACCAACGGGGTTCTCGATGCCTAGATAATTCGTGCAGTAGGAGATGCACTCTTCGGTCAGAAAGCCCCTGGCTATACTTCCCTCTGGACGTGACATGTTGCGAACGTATCCTTTGATGACACCATTCATCCTTTCGAACGGCATCATGCTGTGCAGGAACGTCGGCCCGAGTTGGATGATATCCTCCACGATATGGACCAGCAGATGCACCATAACGTCGAAGAATGCGGGCGGGAAGTACATCTCAAGCTCGCATAGTATCACCACGATCTCTTCCTGTAGCCTTCTGAGTTGCCTCACGCCAATCGACTTCCGAGAGATGACGTCGAAAAAGTTGCATAGGCCAAATAGCGTTTCACGGACGTGCGCGTCCATGATCCCAGGGATTGCAACTGGAAGTATTTGCGTCATCAGCACGTGACAGTCGTGAGACTTCATCCCGCTGAACTTCTGCTTCGCTGGGTCTAGGTATCTGCTTATCTTCCCCGCGTAACCGTAAGGAAGTTTTACTCCTAGGAGGCAGGTGAAAAACTGCTCGATCTCCTCCTGACTTAGAGTGAAGCACGCGGGAGGGTAGTCATTTCCGGTCTTCTTGGCCTTTTTGCTTTTGCGACGACTTTCTCTGTCCTGCTTCGCCTCATCATCATCATCATCATCATTCGCGTGAAGCTCCTGCTTGATGCCCATTGATTTCAAGTCTTCCCTTGCTTTCGGCCCATCTTTGGTCCTCTCGGCATGTTGAGCAAGGTACCAAGCAGACTCTCGCACACGTTCTTCGTGATATGCATGACATCAAGGCTGTGAGGCACACGGTGGATCTTCCAGTACGGCAAGTCCCAGAAAACAGACCTCGTTTTCCATACCTTCAGCAGCGGCTCTGGCGCCTTTCGCTTCTTTCCCGGCTCTGGCGCCTTTTGCTTCTTTCCCGGCAGTGGGCAGTCTTTCCAATTTTTCAACAGCTCGTCTATTTCCTCGCCGCTCCTCATACACGGGCGTTTTCGGGGTTCGGTTTCACCATCGAACAGATCCTTGCGTTTCCTCCACGGGTCATCATCGCGAAGCCACCTTCGATGTCCCATGAACACGGTTTTCGAAGACCCGGGATCTCTATCTAGCTGGCGATACGTTGTGTCATCCATGCACCTTACGCATCCAGAAAATCCGTGGACTACCTGCCCCGCGAGATATCCGTAACCGAGATAGTCGTGCACCGTCGTGAGCAGTGCGGCTCTCATAGGGAAATATTCTTTCTCTGCGGCGTCCCACGTATTGGCTGGCGTTTTCCACAGCGTGTCTAGCTCCTCCTTCAGCAGCCCCAGATACAGATTGATGTCGTTCCCTGGTTGTTTCGGCCCTTCAATTAGCATACTCATGTGAATGTACTTCCTCTTCATGCACAACCAGGGGGGAAGGTTGTACATCCACACAAACACAGGCCAGGTGCTATGTGTGCTTCTCTGGCTGCCAAACGGATTGACTCCATCGGTGCTCGCGCCCAGCACGATGTTCCTTGGATCCTTCCCAAATTCTGGGTATTCGAAGTTCAACGCTTGCCACTGGCTCGCATCCTTAGGGTGACTCAGCATCTTGTCTTTTTTATTTATCTCCGGATCATTTCCGTCATCTTCCCGCTTCTTCTCCTCCCTATCCGCGTGCCAACGCAGGAGCTTTGCTACCTTAGGGTCCGCGAAATACCGCTGCAGACGAGGAGTGATCGGAAAGTACCACACCGATTTTCGAGGAGCTTTCTTCCTCTTCTTGTATCGAGTGACGCCGCACACCGGACATATGGTAGACTCCGCGTGCTCGTCCCGATAAATGATGCAATTGTTCATGCACACATGGTATTTCACGTGCGGTAAATCCAGAGGACACACGATTTTCTTCGCCTCCTCGAAACTGGTCGGGCACTTGTTCCCCTTGGGAAGACGTTCGTGCCAGAATGACATGTTCTCGTCGAAGCATGCGTCGGTCATTTTGTGTTTTACCTTCATCTCCAGAGCCATGAGCGTTACTTTCAGGCGGGTATCCTCGGGCCTGCATCCTTCATACAATGGAGTAACCGCGTCTATCTCCAGTTGATCCAGCTTGGCTTTCTCTCGGGCGGCAGCTCTTGCGTTATCCGTCTGCTTGAGAAGCAGCTCTTGAATATGAGGGTCCTGCACCCAGCCTCCATCGTCGTCTGCTCCGGCATCTTCATCTTCATGATCATGCCCTTCGTCTTGATCTTCCTCATCATCATGTACGACATCTTCTACATGATGACTGTGTACAGCATCACCGTCGTGATCATGTCCTGGAGATTCTTCGTCTTCTCGCCCGCCCTCGCCGCGGTGGTACTTGTCTTGTTGCCCTTCCTCATTTCTTGCCCGGCCCCCATGGACGACTTCATAGTCATCTTCATCACCTTGCCACCGATAGCCATCCATGAAACCACGCAAGAGCAGGTGGTCCCGCACCTGCCCGGAATCCGGGTCCGCAATAAGGCTCTTCAGCTTGCATCTTCGACACGGACATCTTATCTCCGTCTCGTTCTTTTGAAGCATCTCGGCCTTCGCGGAGCTCAAAAACCTATTCACGATGCCTTCGGTCATCGTGCGGACCATGGTCGCCTGCGGGGTAGAGCAAAACGATATTTTAGAACCAAGAAAAAATTTGGCATGACCTTCCCTAAAAATAGGACCAAAAAGAATGCATAGTGCCAAAATTCTCGCCGAAACGGAAATGAATCAACATTCCGGCAAAATATTGGCAACTATCGCATTTCAAATACCGGTACCTGCAAACACAAACATATATGCAACACCACAAACACATGCAACACCACAAACATACATAGATCTAGCTAGGCCACAAAAAGTGCATGTGCACGTTGTTGGAGCGAGCTAGGGAGAAAAAAAGTAGATCTACATCATGAAGATAGCTTTCCCCTTACTTACCTATCAAAAAAAGGTAATTTCACCACTTAATTTTGATGAATCTATGGTGGAAATGAGGTGAGGAGGAGGAGGCAGCCGAAAGCTTGGAGAAGGAGGTGGAGGGAATGAAGTGGGGAAAGTGAGTGGGTAGGTGTGGGGCTGTCCAAAATATCTTGTTGGGGTCCCAGGTTACTAATGGCGCACCACCCGCAAATGCGCCATTAGTAACCCTGGTTACTAATGGCGCACCTGCAGTTGGTGCGCCATTAGTAGTTTTGCAGAAAAGTAATATATATATATATATATATATATATATATATATATATATATATATACTAATGGCGCACTGTGGCACGGTGCGCCATTAGTAGTTTAAACTAGTAATGGCGCACTGTGACACGGTGCGCCATTAGTAGTTTTGCAAAGAAAAGAATAAAAAAAATTCAGTACTGGCGCACTCCTGGTCTAGTGCGCCATTACTAGTTGGAACTAGTAATGGCGCACTTCGGCCGGATGCGCCATTAGTATGTATGTAAAAATGAAAAAAAAAATTATCACTAATGGCGCACCTTTTGTCTGGTGCGCCATTAGTGTCTTCCACACTAATGGCGCATCACCAACTGGTGCGCCATTAGTATATAGTAGTGGCACACTGCTTCCCAGGTGCGCCATAAGTGTCAATCCTATCTATAGCCCTTTTCCTAGTAGTGTCGCAACCAACGCAATAAAGGGGTTGTCAATCCCTTCACGGCTACTTGCGAAAGTGAGATCTAATAAAGATAGTACGATAAGATAAATATATTTTTTGTATTTTATAATTTAGATGCAAAAAGTAAAGATGCAAATAAAAGTAGATTGAAAGCAAATATGATAAGAGATAGACCCGGGGGGCATAGGTTTCACTAGTGGCTTCTCTCAAGATAGCATAAGTATTACCGTGGGTGAACAAATTACTGTCGAGCAATTGATAGAAAAGCGAATAATTATGAGATTATCTAGGCATGATCATGTATATAGGTATCACGTCCGCAACAAGTAGACCGACTCCTGCCTGCATCTACTACTATTACTCCACACATCGATCGACTCCTGCCTGCATCTAGAGTATTAAGTTCATAAGAACAGAGTAACACATTAAGCAAGATGACTTGATGTAGAGGGATAAACTCAAGCAATATGATATAAACCCCATCTTGTTATCCTCGATGGCAACAATACAATACGTGCCTTGCAACCCTTTCTGTCACTGGGTAAGGACACCGCAAGATTGAACCCAAAGCTAAGCACTTCTCCCATGGCAAGAAAGATCAATCTAGTAGGCCAAACCAAAATGATAATTCGAAGAGACTTGCAAAGATAACTCAATCATACATAAAAGAATTCAGAGAAGATTCAAATATTGTTCATAGATAAACATCATCATAAACCCACAATTCATCGGATCTCAACAAACACACCGCAAAAAGAGTTTACATCAAATAGATCTCCACAAGAGAGGGGGAGAACATTGTATTGAGATTCTAAAAGGGAGAAGAAGCCATCTAGCTAATAACTATGGACCCGTAGGTCTGTGGTAAACTACTCACAACTCATCGGAGGGGCAAGGATGTTGATGTAGAAGCCCTCCATGGTCGATTCCCTCTCTGGCAGAGTGCCGGCGAAGGCTCCAAGATGAGATCTCGCGGATACAGAAGGTTACGGTGGTGGAAATTGTGTTTCGTCTGCCCACTGGATGTTTTCGGGGTACGTAGGTATATATAGGAGGAAGAAGTACGTCGGTGGCCGCCCGAGGGGCCCACAAGACAGGGGGCGCCCCCTATGGGGGGCGCGCCCTCCTATCTCGTCGGAGCCTCGGCTGCTTCTTGACTTGCACTCCAAGTCCTCTAGATCACGTTCGTTCCAAAAATCACGCTCCTGAAGGTTTCATTCCGTTTGGACTCCGTTTGATATTCCTTTTCTTCGAAATACTGAAATAGGCAAAAAAACAGCAATATGGGCTGGGCCTCCGGTTAGTAGGTTAGTCCCAAAAATGATATAAATGTGTAAAATGAAGCCCATAAACATCCAAACGGGGTAATATAATATCATGGAACAATCAAATATTATAGATACGTTGGAGACATATCAAGCATCCCCAAGCTTAATTCCTGCTCGTCCTTGAGTAGCTAAATGATAAAAAGAGAATTTTTGATGTGGAATGCTGCCTAGCATAATTCTCAATGTAATTTTCTTTATTGTGGCATGAATGTTCAGATCCAAATGATTCAAAATAAAAATTCATATTGATAAAAGAAATAGTAACACTTCAAGCATACTAATCAAAGTAATCATGTTTTCTCAAAATAACATGGCAAAAGAAAGTTCATCCCTATGAAATCGTATAGTTAGGCTATGCTTCATTTTCGTCACACAAAGATGTTCCCAACTTCTATACCCCCGATGACAAGCCAATCAATTGTTTCATACTTAAATAATCTCAAACTTTTTCAACCTTCACGCAATACATGAGTGTGAGCCTTGGATATAGCACTATGGGTGGAATAGAATATGATGATGGGGATTGTGTGGAGAAGACAAAAAGGAGAAAGTCTCACATTGACGAGGATAATCAACGGGCTATGGAGATGCCCATCAATTGATTTCAACATGAGGAGTAGGGATTGCCATGCAACGGATGCACTAGAGCTATAAATGAATGCTCAACAAAAGAAATCTAGTGGGTGTGCATCCAACTTGCTTGCTCATGAAGACCTAGGAGCATTTGAGGAAGCCCATCGTAGGAATATACAAGCCAAGTTCTATAATGAAAAATTCCCACTAGTATGAAAAAAGACAACTTATGAGACTCACTATATGAAAAACATGGTGCTACTTTGAAGCACAATATATGAGACTCACTACATGAAGAACAAGGTGCTACTTTGAATCCAAAGTCTGGAAAAAGAGATAGTAACATTGCCCTTTTTATTTATTTTCTCTTTTTTTCCTTTTCTTTTTCTTTTTCTTTTTCTTTTTTTGGGCCTTCTTTTTTTTCTTTTGGCCTTTCTTCTTTTTTTCTTTTCTTTTTTTTCTTTGGGAAATGCTCTAATAATGATGATCATCACACTTCTATTGATTACAACAAATGAATTACAACTCAAAACTAGAACAAGATATGACTCTATATGAATGCCTACGGCGGTGTACAGGGATGGTGCAGTAAATCAAGAGTGACATGTATGAAAAATAATGCATGGTGGCTTTGCCACAAATACGATGTCAACTACATGATCATGCAATGGCAATATGACAAAAGGAAAGTATGTCATGATGAACGGAACGGTGGAAAGATGCATGGTAATATATCTCGTAGGTATGGTGGCTGTTTTGAGGAAGATATAAGGAGGTTTATGTGTGATAGAGCGTATCGTATCACGGGGTTTGGATGCACCGGCGAAGGTTGCACCAACTCTCAAGGTGAGAAAGGGCAATGCACAGTACCGAAGAGGCTAGCAAAGGCGGAAAGGTAAAAGTGCGTATAATCCATGGACTCAACATTAGTCAAAAAAACTCATATACTTATTGGAAAAATTTAGAAGTCATCAAAAATCAAGTACTACACGCATGATCCTAGGGGGATAGATTGGTAGGAAAAGACCATCGCTCGTCCCCGACCGCCACTCATAAGGATGCAGAAGCCAGGTACACTTCATGTTTCAAATTTGTTACACAACTTTAACCATACGTGCATGCTATGGGACTTGCTAACTTCAACACCAGCATTCTTTAAATTCATAATCACCCAACTAGCATGACTTTAATATCACTACCTCCATATCTCAAAACAATTATCAAGTATCAAACTGATCATAGCATCCAATTCACTTCCTATGATAGTTTTTATTATACCCAACTTGGATGCCTACCATTCTAGAACCAATTTTATAACCATAGCAAATACCATGCTGTTCTAAAAGACTCTCAAAATAATATAAGTGAAGCATGAGAGACTAGAAATTTCTTCAAAATTAAGACAGCATCGTGCTCTAAAAGATATAAGTGAAGCAATAGAGCAAAAACTACCAAGCTCAAAACATATAAGTGAAGCACATAGAGTATTCTAGCAAATTCTAATCAAATAGGCTTCTCCCGAAAGGTGTGTACAGCAAAGATGATTGTGGTAAACTAAAAAGCAAAGACTAATATAATACATGACGCTCCAAGCAAAACACATATCATGTGTCGAATAAAAATATAGCTCCAAGTAAAGTTACCAATGAACGAAGACGAAAGAGGGGATGCCTTCCCGGGGCATCCCCAAGCTTAGGCTTTTGGCTATACTTGAATATCTTGGGGTTCCATGGGAATCCCCAAGCTTAGGCTTTTGGCTATACTTGAATATCTTGGGGTTCCATGGGAATCCCCAAGCTTAGGCTCTTGCTACCCTTTATTCCATAGTCCAAAAAGGCTTTACCCAAAACATGAAAACTTCACAACACAAAACTCAACAGGAAATCTTATAAGCTCCGTTAGTGAAAGAAAACAAAACCACCACATAAGGTACTGTAATGAACTCATTATTTATTTATTTTGGTGTTAAACCTACTTTATTCTAACTTCTCTATGGTTTAGAAATTATTTTACTAGCCATAGATGCATCAAAATAAGCAAACAACACAAGAAAAACAGAATCTATCAAAAATAGAATAGTCTGTAGCAGTCTGTAACTAACGCAAAATTCTGGAACTCTAAAAATCCTACCAAAATAGGAAGTCCTGGAAAATTTGTTTATTGAACAGCAGAAAAAAGAATCAACACAAAATCACGTTACTGTGGTTTAGCAAAATTATATTCGTGCGCGCAAAGTTTCTGTTTTTCAGCAGAATCAAATCAACTATCATCATAGGTTATCCTATAGGTTCTACTTGGCACAAACACTAATTAAAATATAAAAACACATCTAAACAGACGGTAGATGCAAGATTTATTACTAAATAGGAGCAAAAACAAAAAACATAAAGAAAATTGGGTTGCCTCCCAACTAGCGCTATCGTTTAACGCCCCTAGCTAGGCATAAAAGCAAAGATAGATCTAAGTAGTGCCATCTTTGGCACTAAATTCATAAGTAGCCCGCATGATAGATTCATAAGGTAATTTTACTTTCTTTCTTGGAAAGTGCTCCATGCCTTTCTTTAATGGAAATTTGAATCTAATATTCTCTTCCTTCATATCAATAATCGCACCAATCGTTCTAAGGAAAGGTCTACCAAGAATAATAGGGCAAGAAAGATTGCAATCTATATCAAGAACGATAAAATCCACGGGCACCAAATTTCTATTTGCAACAATGAGAACATAATTGATCCTTCCCATAGGCTTTTTAATGGTGGAATCCGCAAGGTGCAAATTTAAAGAGCAATCATCAAGATCATGGAAACCTAGAATATCACATAAAGTTTTCGGAATCGTGGAAACACTAGCACCCAAATCACACAAAGCAAAACACTCATGATCTTTAATTCTAATCTTTATAGTAGGTTCCCACTCATCATTAAGTTTTCAAGGTATAGAAACTTCCAAATTAAGTTTTTCATAATAAGATTGCATCAAGGCATCAACGATATGTTTGGTAAAAGCTTTGTTTTGACTATAAGCATGAGGAGAATTAACAACGGATTGCAACAAGGAAATACAACCTTTTAAAGAACATTTATCATAATCAAATTCCTTGAAATCCGAGATAGTAGGTTCAATGTTATTTGAAGTTGTGGGTTCTCCAATCCCAATTTACCAAATTTAGTATCAAGATCTAAAAACTCTGAATTCTTGGGATGCCTTCCAGGCAAAGTTGATTCATCATCAGTCCCATAATTATAAAGATTCATATTGCAAAACATAGATATAATAGGAGACGCATCAATAACTTTAAGATCCTCATCATTACTTTAAAGGAAACTAGAAGAACACACTTTTATAAAGTTATCTTTTTTAGCACGCAATCTAGCGGTTCTTTCCTTACACTCGTCAGTGGAAATTCTCATTACTTTGAGAGACTCATTGATATCATGCTTAGGAGGAGAAGATCTAAGTTTAAGAGAATCAACATCAAGCGAAAGTCTATCAATGTTCCTAGCCAAATCATCAATTTTGAGCAATTTTTCTTCAAGCAAAGCATTAAAATTGTTTTGAGAAATCATAAATTCTTTCACACTATTCTCAAAATCAGAGGGCATCTTATTGAAATTAGCATAAGAATTATTGTAGGAATTTCCATAATTATTAGAGGAATTACTAGGGAACGGTCTAGCATTGAAGTTTCCTCTATAAGCATTGTTTCCAAAACTATTCCTACCAAAAAAATTCACATCCATAGATTCATTATTATTCTCAATCAAAGAAGACAAAGGCATATCATTGGGATCAAGAGGAGTATTTTTAGTAGCAAACATCTTCATAAGTTCATCCATCTTTCCACTCAAAACATTGATTTCTTCTATAGCATGCACTTTTTTACTAGAAGTTCTTTTGGTGTGCCATTGAGAATAATTAGCCATAATATTATCAAGAAGTTTTGTAGATCTCCTAGCGTGATTTCCATAAACGTGCCTCCCGTGGCTGAATCTAAGAGATTTCTAGAAGCAAAGTTCAAACCGACATAAAATTTTTGTATGATCATCCATAAATTCAAACCATGACTAGGGCAATTGCGAAGCATCAATTTCATTCTTTACCAAGATTGGGCAACATGCTCATGATCAAGTTGTTTAAAATTCATAATATCGTTCCTAAGAATAATAATCTTAGCGGGAGGAAAATACTTAGAGATAAAAGCATCTTTGCACTTGTTCCAAGAATCAATACTATTTTTGGGCAAGGACGAAAACCAAACTTTAGCACGATCTCTAAGAGAAAACGGAAATAACTTCAATTTGACAATATTGTTATGCGTATCTTTCTTCCTTTGCATATCACACAAATCAACGAAGTTGCTTAGATGAGTAGCAGCATCTTCACTAGGAAGGCCGGCGAATTGATCTTTCATAACAAGATTCAGCAAAGTAGTATTGATTTCACAAGACTCAACATCATTAGGAGGAGCAATCGGAGTACTAAGGAAATCATTATTATTGGTATTCGAGAAATCACACAACTTGGTATTATCTTGCGCCATGGCAACAAGTAATCCAACACACAAGCAAACAGAAAAAGGCAAGCGAAAAGAGAGGAGGAGATTGGGAAAGAGAGGGCGAATAAAATGGCAAGGGTGAAGTGGGGGAGAGGAAAACGAGAGGCAAATGGAAAATAATGTAAATGCGAGGGAGATGAGTTTGTGATGGGTACTTGGTATGTCTTGACTTGAGCGAGGACCTCCCCGGCAATGGCGCCAGAAATCCTTCTTGCTACGTCTTAAGCTTGCGTTGGTTTTCCTCGAAGAGGAGAGGGTGATGCAGCAATAGTAGCGTAAGTATTTCCCTCAGTTTTTGAGAACCAAGGTATCAATCCAGTAGGAGGCTCCTCAAAAGTCCCACGCACCTACACAAACAAACAAAGAACTCGCAACCAACGCAATAAAAGGGTTGTCAATCCCTTCACGGCCACTTGCGGAAGTGAGATCTAATAAAGATAGTAAGATAAGATAAATATATTTTTGGTATTTTATAATATATATGCAAAAAGTAAAGATGCAAATAAAAGTAGATTGAAAGAAAATTTGATAAGAGATAGACCTGGGGCCATAGGTTTCAGTAGTGGCTTCTCTCAAGATAGCATAAGTATTATGGTGGGTGAACAAATTACTGTCGAGCAATTGATAGAAAAGCGAATAATTATGAGATTATATAGGCATGATCATGTATATAGGCATCAGGTCCGCAACAAGTAGACCGACTCCTGCCTGCATCTACTACTATTACTCCACACATCGACCGACTCCTGCCTGCATCTAGAGTGTTAAGTTCATAAGAATAGAGTAACGCATTAAGCAAGATGACATGATGTAGAGGGATAAACTCAAGCAATATGATATAAACCCCATCTTGTTATCCTAGATGGCCACAATACAATACGTGCCTTGCAACCCTTTCTGTCACTGGGTAAGGACACCGCAAGATTCAACCCAGAGCTAAGCACTTCTCCCATGACAAGAAAGATCAATCTAGTAGGCCAAACCAAAATGATAATTCGAAGAGACTTGCAAAGATAACTCAATCATACATAAAAGAATTCAGAGAAGATTCAAATATTATTCATAGATAAACTTGATCATAAACCCACAATTCATCGAATCTTTACAAACACACCGCAAAAACAGTTTACATCAAATAGATCTCCACAAGAGAGGGGGAGAACATTGTAGTGAGATCCAAAAAGAGAGAAGAAGCCATCTAGCTAATAACTATTGACCCGTAGGTCTGTGGTAAACTACTCACAACTCATTGGAGGGGCAAGGATGTTGATGTAGAAGCCCTCCGTGGTCAATTCCCCCTCCGGCAGAGTGCTGGCGAAGGCTCCAAGATGAGATCTCGCGGATACAAAAGGTTACGGTGGTGGAAATTGTGTTTCATCTGCCCCTGGATGTTTTCGGGGTACGTAGGTATATATAGGAGGAAGAAGTACATCGGTGGCTGCCCGAGGGGCCCACGAGACAGGGGGCACGCCTTATAGTGGGGGGGGGCCTCCTATCTCGTGGGAGCCTCGGCTTCTTCTTGACTTGCACTCCATGTCCTCTGGATCACGTTCGTTCCAAAAATCACGCTGCCAAAGGTTTCATTCCGTTTGGACTCCGTTTGATATTCCTTTTCTTCGAGATACTGAAATAGGCAAAAAAAACAGCAATATGGGTTGGGCCTCCGGTTAGTAGGTTAGTCCCAAAAATGATATAAATGTGCAAAATAAAGCCCATAAACATCCAAAATGGGTAATATAATAGCATGGAACAATCAAAAATTATAGATACATTGGAGACGTATCAATAGTACGTACAAAAAATTGTGGACGTAGGTTCGACCGAAAGGCAATGATGCATGTGCCCTGCATTTTGATATACCCGGGGCCGCGTGAAATTTGCTACTCTACTCAAAACTAGTATGGTACACATGTATTGAACGGATGAGATTTCGAAACCAAATTATGAAGCTTTGAATGATATAGCATGTGAAGCTTTGAGTCATATATGCATGATGTAGATGTTCGTGTAGTTCTTATAGTTCATTTCATTCAAAATCAATTAGTTTTATAAAAATGTTATGATTCATGGGGTTGTGCATTGTAAATCATAAAGTAAAAAACAAATAATGGAAATTCATTTAGAAAAAAATAATCAATTATGATCCAAGTGCTTGTGTTTTGACGTTTGTGCATTATGCTTAAGTTCAACCATGGTGTCTTCTAAATTGTACATGTGGCAGATCTGGTGGAATGTTGATGATATCCAACGGCCAATAGTGCTCGGATTTTCCTATCTCTACACTGTCGGATTAGCTAAATCCAGCGACCATCTTTCAAAGTTATTGGCACACTATATAGTTCTTGTGCCATAGTTGCATGTTTTGGAAAAAAAAACTACTAATGGGTTGTACTATCTATTTAGGAATAGAAGATGTATACATGGAAGTTGTAGGGAAAGAGATGACATGGAGCATCTCAATTCCTATGAGTAGGGATTGGAAAAGAGATGTCATTTGGTTCACATCATAGGAACTTTTCTATTGAATCTAGAGATGACATGTATCTCAATTCCTATGAGGAGGGATTAGAAAAGAGATGTAATTTGGTTCATATCATAGGAACTTTTCTATTGAATATGCTAATGTTTATTTTCCTTTGAAATTAAGGGAGTATAGGAATCCATTCATATGAACCAAGTGGATCTAAAGCTATATAAATGATATCAGGTTTATTTCCTTTGAAATGTGGAGTATATGAATCTATTCCTATGAACCAATTGGCTCTAAAGGAAAAAATCCTATAAAAATCATATCATATAGAGTTCCTATGATATTCCTCGACACCAAAGGATGGTTGAAATTTCTGCGGGTGATACGATGGTCTTTCTTTGTAGACTCCTCACCCATCTTTATAGTTACCTCTCGAATATGAATGAAATGATATATACAGGGTATTCTACATGTGCAATTTGGTACACGAAAACTCGGTAAAAGTTTGCGAGGTTCGAATTTTCAATAAAGCTATACGCACTACATTTCAGAACGGAGGGAGCATACGGCAGTTGCTAACGCTCACGTGGAAGATTTGTGTGTAGGAGGAGTGGCTGTTCTGTTAAAATGACATGGCAAAACTGACACTGTCGGATGCCGATCTAACGGTTCTTACAGCGTTCGTCAGGAAAAGGCTTGTGGTGAAAGTTTGTCGGATAATGATTTATGGACACATGCATTGCATTGATAGGTGCCCCCTCTCTCTCACGCACATGCACCCTCACGAGTCATGACTCTCCCGAGTCCTCTCGCAGACTCGCACGTCGCACCCACCGTCTATCTCCAGGTAGACGTCACGCACATATGTGCTCTTCACACCCTACCCTTAGAATTTATAAAAAACCAAAGGCGGCGCGCACATTTTATTTTAGCTCACACGTCACACACTTATACTATTACTCTTGCGGTGAATGTTCTTTGGGCATAGAATATTGTACTCTCATGAAGAGAAGCGGTGTACGCACGCACTAGTTCTCTCACACCCACTCACGGGTACACATAGGAGCGCATTTTTTTGAAGCTGGTCCAACAAAATCACTCCACTATCTATAAAAGCAGGAGCCTTAGCGCTTTCTTTACTAGGGTTCCTCTCGTTCAATCTCTCATGCTCTCCAGATCTAAGCAACATATAGGTGGCCACACTCTCTCTCAGCTCACGGCTGGTCACAAATTCGGCCGGACAACCTTGACCGGGGCAGGAGTGTAGGTGCATCATTCACGCTATCGTCGGCGGCGAGGGAGGAGACCAACGGCTGCTCGCGCGTCCCGATCGGCGGCCGTGCCGTTCTCTCCAAGAGAGCGCCAGCTCGGGAGGGCCTCCGACCCCTTCTTCCTCCCTGCGGTATTGTGGCCAAGATGCGGCCTCCCGACACCGTCTTTGCCACATGCCGATGATCCTCGGGTATATATTTCTTCGAAACCTGCCTTGCTCTACTGCCCCAGCTCCCTTCGTGTGGATCCTTTTCTACTTCCATCCGCTGTTCCAAAGCCACCTAGACTTCTACTATTATTAGAGGTAAAGCTAGTTCATATAGTCGACTCTAAGCGTTGGTTCAAACAGGGAAGAATGTGGGAAAGCTGTAGCATGAATCTAGGACTTGGTTCTAAGAGGAAACGGGGGAAAGTAGTAGATACCTGCTGTCCCTATGCCCATATCACTACCGTTAATGTAAAATCACATGAAGCATTAAGCAATGCCACCTAATGTCACTATAAGTAATGGTCTAGTGCCATCGATAAATTGAAGCAATGTCACCACCATTTTATGAAGTGCTTCCGTCTTGCTTTATTTCCCATGAATTGTGTTTTCGCAGTTACACTTAAATCTCACACCGCTAACATTGCTTCATCCCAGTGGAACTGCACAAATTTGATTGCACATTTACTGACCATGTGCTACTCTCATGACAGTAATACTAATGCTATTGTTCTGCATGTTAATCTAGAGGCATTGTTGATGTGATGTGATGCTACTTACTTAAGGACTCTCCATACTGTCAATCTAGTGCCAATTATAACACAATAGATGCTGCTGTTAATCATACGCCACTCCAAATATCTGTCACTGTTTAAATAACCGTATTTCGTATTTGCGCAAACAGGGATGTCTGTCTCCATATCATTTCGGGATGTTTATCTCCGTATCATTTCTATCCGCGCAATCAAAAGCACACACCTTAGTTTTAGTACAACTGGGCAAAATGAGATGGCTATCCCTCGTTGCCGTCGTCTAACCTCCCGTCTTCAAGGTATCCCTACATTGGTAGTAACTAAGGTAGAATGACCAACGAAATCTAAAAGAAGCTGATTCGTATGTTTTACTTCCTGATTTGTCACACCCTGATTTTCATGCCACAACACTTAAGATGATAAATCATGATAAAGTGTGGTTTGACAAAAACTTTTGCATTATTTGACTTTTTGTCTGAGTTGGTTTTCTCTCTGTGTTTTCAAGTGCTCTTAAAGGTCAACATAGCTTCACCTTCTATACTTCATTTCCTTGATCCAAAACTTCTGCCCAATGATCATGCCATGTGTATAGTGCAATATAGTATTTTCTTACAAAAATAATTTGGCCAAATAGTAATTTAAAAAATTAGTTTTCCAAAAACCCCTGAATTGAGGTTTGCACTACAAGTACTTGATTTGGGGTATGAAAAATATTTAAAAGGGTATATTTGAAACCTATTAGATATAGGATCCCCTTAAACCATAAAAATATAATTTTAAAAGTTATTTTGCTATTTTATTTAAAGGCTTTTTCTATAGGCCAGAAATGGTCTTTAATAGGTTAAAATTATTTTAATACTTTAAAAATATTTGTGAAACTTTAGGGAAACTCAGTGGACATATATTGTCCATATATAAGAGTTTCAACACATGGTCACGTTCAAAATATTGGTCAAACCCCTCAAAAACCCTTTCTGGATATTTCAAGCTTTTGAAATATTTACAAAGGAAATATTCCCTAAAAATTCCAAGAAAATTCTAGCATGTCAAATATGACATATTAGATGATCTTGCCAAGTCTCATGACTTGGATAACAATATAACATCATCAAATCCCCTCAAAACCATTTCTGTCCATTTTGAAGTTTGAACAACTTTACATTGACAAACATTTCAAAATGTTCTCAAACCTTGTGAACATACTCAAATGTTCTAATTATTTATCTAGACCAAGTGGCACAAGTTGGAGAACAAGTTAACTTGATCAAAGGGCCCCAAAACCCTTCCTGTCCAGAACCAAATTTGAACAACTCTACATTGCCAACTTTCTCCTTTTGATCTCAACTTTTGTGGACATGTTGAGAACCTCAAATGATGACACTTCACCAAGTGGTGCATAAAGGAGAATATTTTTGCATGTCTAGATCTTGGAAAACTCATGTTGATTTCTAGGGTTTACAAAAGTTGTATTTGCAACTTTTCCCAAATAGACTCAACCTTGGTGGGACCTATTATTATCTCATGCCAGTTGAACTTGTCAAGCCTCATGACAAGAGGAGTTTATTTTCTTGCCCAAACCAGCAACAAACACCTTCTGCCATTTTACTAAAACCCCTATTTTGACCACTTCCACCCTTCTCCATGGCCTCAACTTTTAACCACAGCCCCTCCTAGACCTCTTCTACCTCCAGTAGCAATGGCGGCATCTCAGATCAATAATTGAGGGGTGAGACCACCTCTTTTACCTCTCTGGACAACCCTTGCACCCCTCTTCCTCACCTCCCTCCTCACTCCAGTGGCCACCCAAGGCATCCAAGGCTTTCCCTGCATTCTTTACTCCTCCCTAGAGCTACTAGACATGCTTGGCCATGCCCACTTTGCCAAAAAAAAGTGGCATGCCGGCCATTTGCACGCTCTGGAGCGCGCTACAGTGCGCTCCCACACTGTAGCCGCCCCCTCCCAACCACCTCCGGCCACCTCGGGCCTCCCCAGCGCGCCCGACGATGCGCCTCGACGTTTGCGACACGCCACGCCTCTGTCCCCCTCCTCCTTCTCCTCCCTCTTGCCCCAGCTCGCACGCGCGCCGGCCACCCGAACGCACTAGTGAGCACGCTCACACGCGTGGCGCCTCTGGCCCCTCCTGCTCGCTCTCTTCCTTCCCCTGGTCGTGGACCATCTCCACAAACGCCCTGGACACACTCATTTGAGCCTCCATGACCCACATCAACGGCAACAGCCTCGCCGGCGCCCGGGTCTACGGTGAGTCATGGCTCGCCTACTTAAAGGCCTCCACGAACCTCTCCCTCACCACCACTAGTCCTATCCCACTCCAAATAGCCCCCCCCCCCCCGCACCCCAGTTCATCTCCAGAAGTGCCCGAGATCGAGGTCGAGCTCGAGCTTCGCCGCCTCGGGCTGCCGTCGATCTAGGGGTACAGGCTCTCTCCGCCTCTTCTATATCTTGATCTGGAACCACCGCACCTCCCTGACCATTCCCCCCTCTTTCCCGCTCGTTTTGCAGTCGGAAACGGCCGGATCCATCAACGCCTGACGCTCCTCCACCGCAAACCTCGTCACCGGCGAACCACTGCTCCCCTCCGGCCAACTCCGGCACCACCCGAACGGCGACACGACGATGAGTCCAACGGTGCCATCAGCTCACCCCGACATGCCCGAAAACGTCGCCGGTGAGCTCGTCGGCCCTCTGTCGCAGGGTTAGGGATGACAGGCGGGCCCCGCCTATCAGCCTCTCTCCCCCTCGCCTCCCTCTCTCTCACTGGGGCCTAGGCCCCGCCCGTCAGGTTCAAACGTGGAGCACGCGCGTGCCGCTCGGCTCACCTGGGCCGAATCGCCTCTGGGCCTGCTGCACGGTGGCCTTTCTGGCCAAGTGGCACAGTGCCATTTTTCCTTTTCTTTTTCTATGAATTTTCCAAAAATTCCACTGATTTGAATATTTGTCCAGATAAATTAATTCCAACTCCTAAATTCCTGAAATATTGCAACCTATTTAATGGTGCAACTTTCGTTCAAATCCAACAAACTTTTCTTCACTTTAATATTTAAATGTGATTTTAAGCATTTAAATATACCTTTGTAAATCCATTTATCCTATTCCACAACTCCAAATCCATAACTAGTAATTTTCCCCTTCTTAGATTTCCCTCTAGTATTTATAAATAATAAGTTGACATTTTTCTGAGCACTTTGGTTTTTCTATTTTATTATTGCCTTATTTTTCCCGTCATTTCTTTTGCGACGAATAGATCCCATATTTGACGAAGTAGTTGGATAAGAAGAAGGAGAAGGACTTGAAGACTTTGAACACCAAGGCAAGCAGCCCTTTGACCATGTCACCCCTCTGGTTCATCGGTACCCTTTTTTCGATTGCATGATGATGAAATATGACGGTGGTAAAACTTATTGTGAACCACCTCATGATGCATACCCCTACTCATGACCTTACCTTGTTCATGACTGCTTTTTCAAGAGACTAGTTGATGCATAATGATGCATGTGTACCATGAACTCTTCATGGTTACATTCTTTCGAAAACCCCATCGGGTGCCCCTAATGCCCTTGGGAGATGTTGAACTAAGGTCACCACTTGAGGAAGAAGTGGTGTACCAAAGAGAGCTTTTGGTGTGTGTGTGTAAAATGATGAATTAGATTTATGTGTGACTACCGTCCCAACCAAACATGTGCAACCACTCTACCCCTTTATGGGATGGGGCATTATTGATTACTTAGGCCGATACTAGAATGGTGCCCACATTACTAGTGACGGGGGTGACTTGAGGTCACTCTCGGGACGGAGTCATGCTTGGATAGGCGGCCATGACTGTTTTCACAGGGCACCGGACACACCGTTGGTCCCTTCGTGTATGCGTAATGATGTGAAAAGGGCAGAGCCCCACGATCTTTTGCTTATACACGAGGGCCGTGTATCAACGAGTGGACCCTATGTTAGTGTCGTCTAGGCAAAGGTAATGATCGGGTGCTTCCCCCGAGTACTTGAGGTACTGCGGGATCATGGATGACACGAAAGCTTCCCGGATCTTGTGGGTTAAGTGTGCAACCTTTGCAGAGTGTCAAACTATTCGAATAGCCGTGTCCACGGTCATGGACAGTTGGGAGGTGCTACTTAAACTATGTCCAGAAATTTGACAATCTCTGTGCATGTGTGGAAGAGAACTATTTGTGTCAAGGTGGTGACTTGACATGTTGAATGAAATGGCATTTATCCAAACCCTATTTGTGTTGATATCTTTAACCTGTTCTCAAGGTTACCCATGTTCATTGATGCATATCTCACAAGTTGATAGGACATCTCAACTAGCATGAAGCTAGGCTGCTTACTTGTTGTACAATTGCATTGTTACTTTGAACCAAATCATGGGTTGCTTGCGAGTACATTCAAAGTACTCATTGGCTTGCCACTGGTTATTTAATTGACCAGGCATGGAAGAGCAGGAGTTCGAGGAAGAGTTGTTTGGTGACGAACACGCAAACTAGGACGCTTCCCAGTCAGAATGCCTGTAGGGTTAAGGCAGATGGCATGGGTTCTACTTATTAACGAAGATTTTCGCTGCTTAAGTTTATTTGGTGTTCAGCCCTTGTGGCTTTATCAATGTAAGGCTTGACCATAATGGTCATAATTTGTGTAAGACGGTATGTATGGATGTAAGACTCTTGTTATTCAGCTTCTGTGTGTTCAGTGAGCATTGATCTTTGGGATCACTGTACACGTGCATTCGGTGATCACGACTTATGAGTCTGGGGCCCCACAGAGCTGGTATCAGAGCCATCCTGACTGTAGGAAGCCTTAGTTAGCATGGACGTTAGTTAGCTTGAGACCATCTAAACTTCCCTTCTTTTCTAAAGCTTACCCAACCCAAAATATATTTCCCTTATTGACCTCTCCCATTCAACCTTCGTAAATGGCCGTCGCCCCCTTGAGACTCCTTACGACAAGATTTCCATCACTCCTAAGAGATTGCCTCCAACAATGCCACTATCCCTTGTTGCCCATATACACCCTGCATGAACTAGAAAATGATGTGTTCGAGAAGGAATTCTACGCCAAGGTTTTTGTGCCTGCCAAGACCTCACCTCAGGGGTGGTTCTTCGTTGGACCACCTATGCCAACAAGAGACCTAGCCATTCAGGAAGTGGCATACGAAGCTCTCCTCCGTCTTCGAGACCTCCTTCTAGAAATGAAAGAAGAACATGCCACCCGCTACCTGCCTGGCAAGAGCGGATTTGGAGATCCGACTCAAGTGATGATTTCCCCAGAAGACGAGGATCCAACCCTCAAGTACCAGATCTGTTTCGTCAATGCAGGAGACTACCTTCTACGCCACCTTACCGAAGCATTTCTCAAGGCTCGCCAAGATCTCCCTTCACTTCTGCACCTCCACTGCCTCAAGAAGAAGAAGGTGGTTGAGCGAGAACAGCAAATCACTGCCCTAGAAGCCCACATTTCTAATCAGGAGCAACAAATCAAGGAACTTCAGAAAGCTCGCAACCAAACCCCATGCAGAAAGCATAGGAATGGACTTCCATATCCACCTCGTAGAAGATCATCATCAGGCCCCTGACGACAATACCCAAGACTGAATAGCAACCCTTTTGCTTCTGTCACATGTCACGGGTGTGGTGAACTTGGGCATATTAATAGGATGTGTCCCAACAAGCAGCCGACTGTCGCATGTCCATTGGCACCCAGGAGAACCTAGAAGCTGAAGACCGAACGCCGTTCTCTCAAAGTGATGAAGCAAGCACGACTACCGAATCTGAGGACCCCTAGGGTAGGATGAGTCATGTACCCCCTATGCGCAGTCGAGTCCATATGATGGTTCAAATGAAACCATGTTGAGTGTTGCTTGTTCTTATCTGTTTGTGTTTTGATATAAGTTGCACTTTTGCCTTAGGCAGCAAGTATGCAACTATATCACCTGTCTTATCTTAATGAAATTGTGTGTGGTCTTTTGGCACTTGTTTGTTTGCACCTGCACTATAGAATCCCCTTTAGGAATCCCCATCTATACTACTTTTCCCTCTCATCCCTCTCTCCTCAACTGAAGACCGACAAGACAAGGTACACCAAGGATTCTACTTCGGCGACCAACTAGCACTGGAGACTTTTGCT
Organism: Triticum aestivum; assembly: GCF_018294505.1. NCBI lineage: Eukaryota > Viridiplantae > Streptophyta > Magnoliopsida > Poales > Poaceae > Triticum > Triticum aestivum. Next base: position 249,896,581 of record NC_057804.1, on the reverse strand, counting down.
GCAGCCTCCTCGACAAAGAGCAGCCCAGTAGAGTTATGTTTACCTCTCAAGATTAGAAACCCATCCCTAGACCTTTTGAGACTTCATGAGATAACCCAGCTCGAATCCCTAACCAAGTGCTTAACCCACAAGATTGCAAGAGAACCAGCTAAGCCTCCGTAACCTTGCACTGGTTCATTATGGAACTAGTGGACATAGTGAACGAGCACATTATCATCCTAAGGTAGCACCAGAACTGACAATGCCATCGGGTAGACCTATTTGAGGATATTGATATATGACAAATGAATTGATGAGTTTATATCAAAGGCCTTGAGGAATTATCCGAGACTTTCTGGCGATTTTGAGGTTTTCATGTTAGTTGATGAACTTGGTGGGATCATGTTAATAGAGTAGCATAGCATTCATTACCCGTGGAGTAAATTGGATTTTGTAGGACAATTATGATCGCACGATGAAATTCTTGAAGGTATAAGGATTTGACTTAGCCAGGGGATATTGATAAGAGATAGTTGATATTATGATAATGATTTGGGGAAAAGTGTAGAAATTCTCGTTGGACATGAGATTTGGATTTAAGTAGGTGATTCTAGTTGAATATAGTTGCTGAGTATGTCTACATGGTTCAGAGAAAATTTGATTTATACTGATGATCTCAATTATGATACCATGTTTCTTGGTGGGTAATAAACTAGGAGATTGGATTAATTGTCGGAGTTGATTTAGGGATCTATATAAGCTTGAGGTCGGAAGTTACTTGACCCTGAAAATGGGAATTGGTGGACTGACTATAGTAAAAGTAGCTCTTTTTCATGTATTTGGGGATTATAGGACGTTAGAAGATTCGTGTGAGACACCATAGACATTGGAGTTGTATAATTAATGGATTAGGTAGTTGTTGATGGAAGTTAATGGGTTGTTGGAGTTGATTCATAGGAAGGAAACAGGATCTTGGAGTGGCATACGATGTGTTTCCTTTGGATAAAGATGCACTATGTTTGACCTTGGAAGCTTGTATGCTCTACCCATGGATTTTAGGGATATTCATGCATATGAGCTTGGGTATAGTTGAAATGTATGATTTTGTTAGAACCCCTCTTGGGAGCCATGAGGATATGAATAACATGAGTGATGATTGGAGTTGACCTATACGAGATGATTCTTTTGGTAATATGATGTGAATACTAGGTAGAACTATTGGCATCTCATAAACTGTGCTTAAGGGTGAGATAATAAGCGTTCACACGCACACTAGAATCCTTGAAACTCTTGAGCCCCACCAAACCACAACATGGTCGGATCATGACCACGGGCTTTGGCTCTAAGACGAGAAGACCTTTGCCAATGCTCAATCGAGACCACCACTAATACCCCAGCCTACTTTGCGTACCCGATAGACTTCATGGAATACTTGGACAAGTTAGTTGTCATCTTTATTTGGCGACATACTTGTCTACCCGAAAACGAAAGAAGAGTCGTTCAGCTGATTAGAAGACATTTTAAAACCGCCATGTCTAGAAGGAAGAACTACACCAACCACCATCGTCAAGAAGTAAACATCCACGTCGAAGACCAGGTGTATCTGCAAGCCACTTCTCTCAAAGGAACCAAGCATTTCCATATCAAAGGGAAGCTTAAACCAAGATTTAACAACCCCCTCCGAGGTCACTGCAAGACGAGGGATAGACGGCTACCAGCTAGAGTTACCACCTGAGTTACCCACTATGCATAATGTTCCCACATGACACAACTCCGGGAGTGTTTTCTACTTCCTAGCTAGCCCAAGCGCTAATAAGGACATCGATCATCGAGCCATCGACCCCTAGACCAATGGGACCTATGTGAGAAACCCCTTAGCAACCTGGATCAAGACGAACGTCATACGCAGAGCCACACCATCAAGTACCCCAAGGTTCAATGGAGCACCACTTGGAAGCAAAAGTAGTATGAGGACGTGAAGACTACCCCGAATCCAAGTTTCCATACTCCTTTCCACGCCTAGTTTGGAATTTTCGGGGACGAGATTCTTGCAAGGGGGGTAGGTCTGTCACACCCTGATTTTCATGCCACAACACTTAAGATGATAAATCATGATAAAGTGTGGTTTGACAAAAACTTTTGCATTCTTTGACTTTTTATTTGAGTTGACTTTCTCAACATAGCTTCACCTTCTATACTTCATTTCCTTGATCCAAAACTTCTGCCCAATGATCATGCCATGTGTATAGTGCAATATAGTATTTTCTTACAAAAATAATTTGGCCAAATAGTATTTTCAAAATTTAGTTTTCCAAAAACCCCTAAATTGAGGTTTGCACTACAAGTACTTGATTTGGGGTATGAAAAATATTTCAAAGGGTATATTTGAAACCTATTAGATATAGGATCCCCTTAAACCACAAAAATATAATTTGAAAAGTTATTTTGCTATTTTATTTAAAGGCTTTTTCTTTAGGCCAGAAATGGTCTTTAATATGTTAAAGTTATTTTAATACTTTAAAAATATATGTGAAAATTTAGGTAAACTCAGTGGACATGTATTGTCCATGTATAAGAGTTTCAACACATGGTCATGTTCAAAATATTGGTCAAACCCCTCAAAAACCCTTTCTGGATATTTCAAGCTTTTGAAATATTTACAAAGGAAATATTCTCTAAAAATTCCAAGAAAATTCTAGCATGTCAAATATGACATATTTGATGATCTTGCCAAGTCTCATGACTTGGATAACAATATAACATCATCAAATCCCCTCAAAACCATTTATGTCCATTTTGAAGTTTAAGCAACTTTACATTGCCAAACATTTCGAAATGTTCTCAAACCTTGTGAACATTCTAATGTTCTAATTATTCATCTAGACCAAGTGGTACAAGTTGGAGAACAAGTTAACTTGATCAAAGGGCCCCAAAACCCTCCCTGTCCAGAACCAAATTTGAACAACTCTACATTGGCAACTTTCTCCTTTTGATCTCAACTTTTGTGGACATCTTGAGAACCTCAAATGATGACACTTCACCAAGTGGTGAATCAAGGAGAATAGTTTTGCATGTCTAGATCTTGGAAAAATCATTTATGTTGATTTCTAGGGTTTACAAAAGTTGCATTGGCAACTTTGCCCAAATGGACTCAACCTTGGTGGAACCTATTATTATCTCATGCCAGTTGACGCTGTCAAGCCTAAAGACAAGAGGAGTTTATTTTCTTGCCCAAACCAGCAACGAACACCTTCTGCCATTTTACTAAACCCCCTGTTTTGACCACTTCCACCCTTCTCCATGGCCTCAACTTTTAACCACAGCCCCTCCTAGACCTCTTCTACCTCCAGTAGCAATGGTTGCATCTCAGATCAATAATTGAGGGGTGAGAACACCTCTTTTACCTCTCTGGACAACCCTTGCACCCCTCTTCCTCACCTCCCTCCTCACTCCAGTGGCCACCCAAGGCATCCAAGGCTTTCCCTGCATTCTTTACTCCTCCCTAGAGCTACTAGACATGCTTGGCCGTGCCCACTTTGCCAAAAAAGTGGCATGCTGGCCATTTGCACGCTCTGGAGCGTGCTACAGTGCGCTCCCGCACTGTAGCCGCCCCCTGCCAACCACCTCCGGCCACCTCGGGGCTCCCCAGCGCGCCCGACGATGCGCCTCGACGTCTGCGACAAGCCATGCCTCTGCCCCCCTCCTCCTTCTCCTTCCTCTTGCCCCAGCTCGCACGCACGCCGGCCGCCCGAACGCACCAGTGAGCACGCTCACACGCGCGGCGCCTCTGGCCCCTCCTGCTCCCTCTCTTCCTTCCCTTGGTCGTGGACCATCTCCACAAACACCCCGGACACGCTCATTTGAGCCCTGGTGACCCACAGCGACGGCAACACCCTCGCCGGCGCACGGGTCTACGGTGATTCGTGGCTCGCCTACTTAAAGGCGTGCCCGAACCTCTCCCTCATCACCACTAGTCCTATCCCACTCCAAATAGGCCCCCCCGCACCCCAGTTCATCTCAAGAAGCGCCAGAGCTCGAGATCGAGCTCGAGCTTTGCCGCCTCGGGCCGCTGTCGATCTCGGGGTACAGGCTCTCTTCGCCTCTTCTATCTCTCGATCTGGAACCGCCGCACCTCCCTAACCATTCCCCCCTCTTTCCCGCTCGTTTTGCAGTCGGAAACGGCCGGAGCCATGAACGCCCGATGTACCTCTGCCGCGAACCTCATCGCTGGCGAACCACTGCTCCCCTCCGGCCAACTCCGGCACCACCCGAACGGCGACACGATGAGGAGTCCAATGGTCCCATCAGCTCACCCCGCCGTGCCCGGAAACGTCGCCGGTGAGCTCGCCGGCCCTCTGTCGCAGGGTTAGGGATGATAGGCAGGCCCTGCCTGTCAGCCTCTCTTCCTCCTCGCCTCCCTCTCTCTCACTTGGGCATGGGCCCCGCCCGTCAGGTTCAAACCTGGCATGCGCGCGCGCCGTTCGGCTCACCTGGGCCGAATCGCCTCTAGTCCTGCTGCATTGTGGCCTTTCTGGCCCAGTGGCACAGTGCCATTTTTCCTTTTCTTTTTCTATGAATTTTCCAAAAATTCCACTGAGTTGAATATTTGTCCAAATAAATTAATTCCAACTCCTAAATTCCTGAAATATTGCAACATATTTAATGGTGCAACTTTCATTCAAATCCAACAAACTTTTCTTCACTGTAAATATTTAAATGTGATTTTAAGCATTTAAATATACCTTTGTAAATCCATTTATCATATTCCACAACTCCAAATCCATAACTAGTAATTTTCCCCTTCTTAGCTTTCCCCCAAGTATTTATCAAAAATAAGTTGACATTTCTCTGAGCACTTTGGTTTTTGTTTTTTATTATTGCCTTATTTTTCCCATCATTTCTTTCTCGACGAATAGATCCCATATTTGACGAAGTAGTTGGATAAGAATAAGGAGAAGGACCTGAAGACTTTGAAGACCAAGGCAAGCAGCCCTTTGACCATGTCACCCCTCTTGTTCATTGGTACCCTTTTTCCGATTGCATGATGATGAAATATGACGGTGGTAAAACTTGTTGTGAACCACCCCATGATGCATAACCCTACTCATGACCTTACCTTGTTCATGATTGCATTTTCAAGAGACTAGTTGATGCATAATGATGCATGTGTACCATGAACTCTTCGTGGTTACATTCTTTCGAAAACCCCATCGGGTGCACCTAATGCCCTTGGGAGATGTTGAACTAAGGTCACCACTTGAGGAAGAAGTGGTGTACCAAAGAGAGGTTTTGGTGTGTGTGTGTGTAAAATGATGGATTAGATTTATGTGTGACTACCGTCCCAACCAAACATGTGCAACCAGTCTACCCCTTTATGGGACGGGGCATTATTGATTACTTAGGCTAATACTAGCATGGTGCCCACATTACTAATGACGGGGGTGACTTGAGGTCACTCTCGGGACGGGGTCGTGCTTGGATAGGCGGCCATGACTGTTTTCACAGGGCACCGGACACACCGTTGGTCCCTTCGTGTATCCATAATAATGTGATCTTTTGCTTATACACGAGGGTCGTGTATCAACGAGTGGACCCTATGCTAGTGTCGTCTAGGGAAAGGTAATGATCGGGTGCTTCCCCCGAGTACTTGAGGTACTGCGGGGTCGTGGATGACACGAAAGCTTCCCGGATCTTGTGGGTAATGTGCGCAACCTCTGCAGATTGTCAAACTATTCGAATAGCCGTGTCCACGGTCATGGACAGTTGGGAGGTGCTACTTAAACTATGTCCAGAAATTTTACAATCTCTGTGCATGTGTGGAAGAGAACTATTTGTGCAAAGGTGGTGACTTGACATGTTGAATGAAATGGCATTTATCCAAACCCTATTTGTGTTGATATGTGTAACCTGTTCTCAAGGTTACCCGTGTTCATTGATGCATATCTCACAAGTTGATAGGACATCTCAACTAGCTTGAAGCTAGGCTGCTTACTTGTTGTACAGTTGCATTGTTACTTTGAACCAAATCATGGGTTGCTTGGGAGTACATTCAAAGTACTCATTGGCTTGCCACTGGTTATTTAATTGACCAGGCATGGAAGAGCAGGAGTTCGAGGAAGAGTTCTTTGGTGACAAACACGCGAACTAGGATGCTTCCCAGTCAGAATGCCTGTAGGGTTAAGGCAGATGGCATGGGTTCTACTTATCAACGAAGATTTCCACTGCTTAAGTTTATTTGGTGTTCAGCCCTTGTGACTTTATCTATGTAAGACTTGACCATAATGGTCATAATTTGTGTAAGACGGTATGTATGGATGTAAGACTCTTGTTATTCAGCTTCTGTGTGTTCAGTGAGCATTGATCTCTGGGATCACTGTACACGTGCATTCGGTGATCACGACTTATGAGTCGGGGTCCCCACATGATTGCAGTGGAGGGACGAGCGAAAACAACTGCATCCTAGTCCGGAATGCACTTTCTACCAGTTCATCAATGGACCAAGGACTAGCTGGCACGGCTGCACGGTGGTTTTTTGGAGAGGTGCGTGGACAAGAGGCATTGTGGTCTGCTTATTTCTACAAATAACGGTGCTTAAATTTAGTGGAATGCACAAGTATTTCACCTGGTCAGTACACTGCTTGGTTCAGTTCAGCATTCCAGCTGAGACCACAATTATAATTGGTTATTCTGGAATGAGAGAACCAAACCCTGGATGGTGGCATAAGAAAAAACCAGAGTAAAATCCAGGAAATTTAAGCCTGCCGGGAGGCCCTTTGCTCAGAGAAGCCTTGCTTGTTTTTTCCTGATTTGTAAACCTTATCACAACTTTGTCTTTTGCTATGAAATAGTATATGTTTGTTATGTTCTATGAATCATTGAGATGTATACAATTGCTTAACTTATGCGTTTCAAGTTTTTTATGAAGACGAGTTTAATGTGAGTGTTCCGCATGAGCGCTGGACTAGCGTGTGAACATTTGGAATTTATTAGATTGTGGCCTCAATTAACTACATGAACCACTGTAACAAGATACATAGTTGCTTATATGGACAGCAGATTGTTGATTGTTAGCTAGTCGATAGCCTAGTGTTGAAGCAAGATGAGCCAATGTGCCGTGTTTTGCACAACTGCTTACAAGTGGTGTAGCACCAACAGTGTTTACAAGTACTTATGTATACGTCGACGCACAGTTCTCGAACAAGTGCTCTATTTCATCAAAGCACACACTACTCGTATGATAAACCGTGACAACTTATGTCTTACCATGTCATATTCATGAAAAAACTAGTGAGGACGCATCTGTTTCGGCAACAATTATGATGGTTCTCACATGATTCACGGGCACACAAAAGTAGCAGCAGTTCCCATGGACGGATTCAAACAGAGTACTAGCCCCAGAGTAGTCGATAACAGGAAAGGTCCGGATAATTAGACAGAATACAAACTACTATTAAACACTAGCTGGGGCAACTATTTCATGCCTCGATCTAATTTGGGCTGGACACAAGATGGACCTTGCCATGAACATCATCGAGGATGTCCCGTAGCAGCTCAATCCTGTGAACCTTCATGAAGACAACCTTGTGGCCTTGCCACTGATAAACTTGTTTGTGGAGGCATGCCACGCCATCTTCCTGCGTAAGCTTAACAAGAACAGTGTGCCTCAAAAATGAATGAGTAGATTTGAACTTCTTGTGCTTCAGTACACCCTGGACAACATGCCTGACAATAGTGAGGCTAGAATACAACTCTTCATTGGTATAACCGCAAATGGCTTCCAGGATCCAACAACCTAAGAACTCTATTTTCCCAGTGCGTATATTCAGGTCATCCGCCTCATAGCGAGTGACATGTACAACCACACAATCCTTGTCTGCATCAGGGCTCTAATTGAAACAGAAACAAATTCTAAATTACTTTTCAGTATAAGAAACACAAGTTATTTAAACCACTATGTATAGCATGGCATCGAACCTAATAAAATTTTGCATTATTAATCACCACATACTTAGATGAAAAACCATAATCGAGATCGGCAAAGAAGGAAATCACCTTGGGCAGATCAGCGGGCGGGGGGGGCACATCATCGAAGGGGGAAAACTACTCCTGCAGTGCCACGGGGGCTGTAACCTCAAACGGGGCGTTGACCATCTCAGTGGTGGCCATGAGCGTATCTGGGGTCGACTCGGTGGCTGCCTCCATCTTCTTGGAGCTCTCTGTCTCATGGGGATCAGCCTCCCGCGTCTGCTCCAATATCGGCAGATCTTTGCCTGGTTCTCCTTGGTCCATCATGAAACTGATGATTACTAGGAGATCACTGAAAGGAAAACACAATTGCAATGACAATGAAACAACAAAGAGAGTGAGGATCGGTTATTGCTTTGCAAAAGTTCTTTTTTTCTCTGAATGAAAATATACCAACATCACGGATCCGCTTACCTTCCATTCATTGGGAGAGAAGAACAGTCGCAGATGCGAGTGTTGCCTTTCTTGAAGACGGTGAGGGGGAAGGGGATTTAGCAAAGAGTGAAATGATGGTTGCTTCATCCGTCAAACTTAGACTGTGGGGAGGTGGGGTTTTGTGATACGACGGCTCATTACTGCCGCGCTACGACCGGGGTGACTCTCCGCCTCCATACTGCCTTCTAATTTGTTGGATGGCATTTGGGCCACGCGTTGCATGGCCCGCATGTCGGTGAACAAAAGTATAACGACATTCAATAGAGGGAGATGTTTCAATGACCTAGGAGGAGCCAGAAGCGGTAGAGTGTCTCCACTGTACTAGTAGTAATTGTTTTTCCGGGTAGCCGTAGAGTGTCTCCACTGTACTAGTAGTAATTGTTTCTCTGGGCCGAAGACAAAACAACCCATCCACACTAGTAAATAGTAAAATCAATTCAAAAGCCCATATATTTACTAAATGAGAGGCGCTACCGACACCCAGCACACCCCCCCCCCCAAAAAAACCCGGGTGCTCTTCTTCCTCCTCGCTCCCACCCACCTCACGTCAGCTCGCTCCACTCGTACCCCCAAATTCCTCACCTCACTACTACAGAAAAACCCAGCTCCCCGTCTTCCTCACTCCTATAGAAAACCCCCAGCTCCTATTCTTCTTCGCTCGCACTACAACTAGGCTCGTCATTCGTTACTCTGCTCAAATCCATGAGCGCGACGCGACGCCCTCGAGGAAAATGGAGTCGGCTGACCCCAGCGCCAAGAAGATGAGGCTCCTGTCAGCGGCGACGCTTGTTGTAGATCCCACACCTGGCAGCGCGGGGAGAAGCGGCGACCCCTCCCCCACCGGATCCCAGGAAGCCGTAGAATCTCAGGTGGACCACATTAGCGATCTCCCTGACGCCGTCCTTGGGGAGATCATCTCGCTTCTCCCCACCAAGGATTGCTGCCGCACCCAAGTCCTCTCAATTCGGTGGCGCCCTCTATGGCGCACCGTGCCCCTTAATCTCGACTGTTGTCAGCTATCTCTCTTCAATGATTTTGAAATCCCCAGAGCCATCATCTCCTCCCACCAGGGCTCCGTTCAAAGCCTCTGCATCTTGTCATGCTACCTGAGCAAGCATACCATGCCCTGCACGGTGGACGCCTAGCTAAAATCTCCTGAATTCACAGAACTACAGCTGTTTGAGTTATACTATTCCTCTGGAAATCACATACCACATACCGAACGCCATGAACTTGTGCCCTCAGCACCGATGTCCATCTCGCGGTTTTCCTCCTCTCTCCACACCTCCACCTTTGCGATGTGCTACCTACAAGACAATCTGGTACTAAACCTTCGACTCCCATTTCTCAAGAAACTTTCACTTGTGCAAGTTCGTATATTGGAGGCCTCATTGCACAGCATCATCCACTCCAGTTGCCCTGCGCTGGAGTGCTTGGTGCTTGTTTTCATAGCTAGAATCGGTTGTCTCCAAATAAAGTCGCCTAACCTTGTAAGAATTGGAATTTCTTTTGACGAAAGGCATCTCATCATCCAAGATGCCCCTTCACTTCAAAGGTTGATCCTTGATTCTAGTTATTCACCGTTTCAAATAACCGTCCTCTCTGCGCCTAAATTGGAGACCTTGGGTGTAATACATGATCTTTGTGCTAATTTCAATATAGTGTTTGTCTCCATAGTTCTTGAGGTACTTCATATTGTCATCTACACTTGTAACCATAAGGTGCATTTTAAATTTCTGGGCATAATTTATATATCATCTTGGAGTACACATTTTGTAGTAATATTATGTTCTATGCTCAATGAAGAGTTTCTCCATGGATAACCTATCAATGGTGCTGGATTCTGTCAAGATCTTATATATCCAAATGAATAGTTTTCATCTGAACAAGATTATTTGCTTGATGCAATGCTTTCCATGTCTGGAGAAGTTTTATATAAAGGTGATAATTTCACGCACATTGGAAGCCCGCATATAGTGTACTAGAATTAACCATTCAGCTGTTGCTCTTTCGACACTCTTCTTTTAGATCTTAACTATTTTCAATCTTCATGTCTATTTAAGCAACATGACGGGGTAAGAAAGTTATAACCAATCGGTGGATTCGTAAGCATCGCGATTTTCTCACTTCTCATGAGATTCGATTGAAGACAATAACGCTAGAACGATATGTAGCCAACCGTGCAAACACAAGATTTGTCACATTCTTCCTGCTGAATCCGAGGTTACTATTGTCCATCAAGCTTAAGTTTATCAGCAGCATGGTTTTGACGAATGGGTATGCCGAAGAGCAAAAAAGGAGTTTCAGGTGGGCAAAAGAGCTTCTGAATGTGCCGGGCTTGTATTTACAACAAATTGTGGTCATAATCGAGTAAATTTTACCACCCAGGATGTTCATTCTATGGACCTGACTGATCCATTTGACTGTGACTGCCGAAAATAGTGCTGGAGTTAGATGTTGTTGCCCTTTTCAATCTGGGTTTTTTTGTAAACCTGATGAACAATTAACCCTCGTGCTTTTGTACAGTTTGTAATCTCAAGTTAGATGTTCCTGCCCTTTTCAACTCGGCTATGACTGTCATATTTTCTTTGAAACAAGGCAGATGGCTTGCCATTCGTTTAATTTAGAGTGAAATATTGTAACAAATCCCAACCAAGGAAATAACATCACTCTCGCCGGCTGCTTGAGCCCACTGTGCATTTATAAGCCAAGTGATTAGCCCCCACCAGCACCCACAAACTTATTTCGAACTAGCACATCAAATGGGCTATAAATTTTCATAGGAAAGGCTGCATGACCGTGACAGATTTGGATTCTGACATTTGGGACCCGCGAGGAAATAGCCTATCCAAGGTGGTGCGACTTACTAGCCAGTCAAGAAACTATTATGCCTACCAGCCGTTGGATTGACATCCAACATCTGTCGTGTATCTTCTATCTGTTGTCTTCTTCTTCCTCCAGCCGCCCAAACCAAACAACCCCATCGGCTCCGCCTGCTCCTGCCTCCCATGGCTGGCTGCGCCTCCGCCGCCCTACCGTACGTACCCTCCAATGTTGGCCAGTCCCTCCCTCTATTCCCCCACACGTCCTGTTATTCTCGGGCAACGTCAGCCCCAACATGCACCCGCGCCCGAACCAGTCAACCCTCGTACTCCCCTCCGCCTGCGACTGGACCGGCGCATCTTCCACGGCTCCTGTTCATTTCGTCCGAGGCCTCGTCGTCGTCCTCCGCCTTGCGGCCTTGGTTCGCTCGCCGTGCGCGGTGCGCCGCCCTCTTGCGTTGTCAACATCGTCAACAACCGAGAGGAACAAGGAGATGACTTTACATGGAGAGGATGATAGTAGGGACCCACCAGTGTCATGGCAGTACGCAAGCAAGTGCCTCTATATTACAAGCCCAAAAAATATGGTTCCTGCTAATGGTTGGACATCTGGGGCTCACGCCATTGTCAACAAAGTCAATAAACGAGAGAATTACACTACGACCGGCTGACACCAGGGACCCAGCAAGTCGCGCAGTTTTTTTGGGAGGAACAATAAGTTGTTATTTATACTAGTTTTAGCGACGGATCAGGGTAACAACGGGGTTGTGCGGGGGTTGTGGCCCGTCTAGCCATGGTTTTATTTATGTTTACCACATCATGAGACCAATTGTGTTTTTTTCTTGTTCTAAATGGCTAGCCCAGTTCTATTTTATTTAAGGAAATACCCAAACAAGGCCTACTTGCTTTATCGACCCTGCTGGGCTGCAAATCTTTCAAGACGAGGAGAGTTTCATTCGGTTTGCCCAGAAATGGGCTGTACATTTTTAAAACACATCAAACCGGGAATTAGTTTCAATTTTTTTTCATTACAAGATCTTTAATTCCATTGATTTTTATGCGTGGACAATTATTTGGATTTTATATATATAAAAATTATTTTTCAAAATAGTTTGAATGTGAATTGATATTTCTGGATTAAAAATAGTTGACCGCACCGAAATATGCAAAATTTCGTATACTTTTTAACCGTGGCCACAATATGGAGTGTAATGTTAACAAAAAGAAGATGGGATCCAAAAAAATTCTGAAGAATTAGCAAATGGGTTGTACATTATTAGAAATAATGGAAGATGGGTTGTCTGCTGTTTTCCACAGATTTGAGGCTGACTTGTGCGCCTACTACAGGTTGACACGTATGCTTTCATAAAAAAAATGTTGACGCACACGCAACACCCTGTCAACTTATAGTTAACACACGAGAGCAGTGACTGTTGGATATCCATCCAACGATTGTCATGGTTCTTCAATCTCTGCTCTTCCTGCTCCAACCGCTCGGGCCATCTTTATTTACCCATCGGGCCAGTGCTCCTCTGAGTATTGGCCCAAACTAGAGCCCTTTGCAGCACCCCCTCAGGGAAACTTGAGGTTTGGTTTTAGTTATACGGATTGCTCATCCATTGTGCCTTGAGAACGAGATATGTGTAGCTCCTATCGGGATTTGTCGGCATAGTCGAGTGGTTTTGCTGGTCTTGTTTTACCATTGTCGAAATGTCTTGTAAACCGGGATTCCGAGACCGATCGGGTCTTCCTGGGAGAAGGAATATCCTTTGTTGACCGTGAGAGCTTGTGATGGGCTAAGTTGGGACACCCCTGCAGGGTATAAACTTTCAAGAGCCGTGCCCGTGGTTATGTGGCAGATGGGAATTTGTTAATATCCGGTTGTAGAGAACTCGATATCAGATTCAAATTAAAATGCATCAACCGCATGTGTAGCCGTGATGGTCTCTTTTCGGCGAAGTCCGGGAAGTGAACACGGTTTGGGTTATGTTTGAACGTAAGTAGTTTCGGGATCACATCTAGATCATTGCTAGCTTCACGACCGTTCCATTGCTTCTCTTCTCGCTCTTATTTGTGTAAGTTAGCCACCATACTTGCTTAGTCGCTGCCCCAACCTCACCACTTATCCTTTCCATACCCAGTTAAGCTTTGCTAGTCTTGATACCCATGGTAATGGGATTGCTGAGTCCTCGTGGCTCATAGATTACTACAACAATAGTTGTAGGTATAGGTCATGCGATGATCTTGATGCGAGAGCGATGTTGCTTGTTTTGGAGTTCTTCTTCTGCTTCTTGTTCGATCAGGGGATAGGTTCCAGGTCAGCGGCCTCGGCTAGCAGGGTGGATGTCATTCGAGTTTCTGTTTGTGTTTCATCCATAGTAGGATGTTGCTCTTATGTATGATGTTGTTGTATTCATTTGGCATTGTATGCCTTTTGTATGTATCTGCAACTATTATGTAATGGTACGATGTAATGATATCCACCTTGCAAAAGCGTCTCCAATATGCGCTTCTATCCTTGGCGGGACCTTCGAGTTCCTTTAGGATAGGGTCGCATATTGGGCGTGACACCGCTACTCCACCGGCTACTGTTCAACCACCCCTCCACCGTCTACTGTTCATCACCACAGGGTCCTGTTCATCCAGAGGCAACGCCACCACTCACTGTTCATCCAAACCCCCCCCGCAACGCTCGCTGTTCATCCCAGAGGCAGCATCGATCGGCTTTAGTTAGCAGCAGTAGCGAAGGAATCGCTCGATCAGGTTCAGTTAACAGCCATCGATCGATCGCTCGAGTTCAGTAACGCGTAGCCTGCAGTGCAATCACTCAGGTTCAGTTAGAGCCCAACGCCTCGCTCGGGTTCAGTTAGAGCCAACGCCTCACACACATGCGCGTATGTGTACGAGAGAAACGCGCATCGCTCGGCCCCCCGACCTCCCACCGTAACCGGGAACTCCCTGAAATTTTCCTCGCCCTCGCTTCTACCATGGTTTTTTCCGTCATGGATGGCCCAAAGAATGTCATGCAGCTGCGTCTCCGGCCCGCCCAGGATGAAAAGCCCTTTTTTGTCAGATTTTTTGTCATAGAAGTAGGAACCCACCACATCTATGATGATACCGGGTTTTGTCACAATCATCGTCATAGAAGTGTCATATGTATGACATAATTTTTTTTCGTTCGGCCCAAAATGTCACGGATGTGTCTTTTTTTCTAGTGTCAATAGTCCGTTAAAGATTTGACACCATTGCAGCCCATCGTTAGTTCGAGCCCGTTAACAGCCCGCTATATATTTGGGCTCAATATCGGCCCGATGAGATTTCGGCCTGTTAACGGCCCATTCAATGGATGGGCCAATTTTCAGGATGTACATCCTTCGGCCTTTTTGCGACCCATTTAAATGTTGGGCTAATTTACGGCCCAGTGTGTCTTTCAGCCTGTTGACGGCCCATAAATCTGATGGGCCATTTGTACTTGGACCTGAGTTTCGGCCTTTTAGCGGCCCATTTAAGTGTTGGGCCAATTTCCGGCCCGGTGTCACTTTCATCCTGTTCATGGCCCATAAATCAGTTTGCCATTTGTAGTCGGACCTGAGTTTTGGCCTTTTAGCGACCCATTTAACTGTTGGGCCAATTTCCGGCCCTGTGTGCCTTTCGGCCTGTTAACGAACCATAAATGAGTTGGGCCATTTGTAGTCGGACCTTAGTTTTGGCCTTTTAACGGCCCATGCCCTTCATGGTCCAATACCAGCCCGGTTTCTCTTTCGACCTGCTAAAGGCCCACAACACAGTTGGGCCATTTACAATACAACCTGAGTTTCGGCCTCTTAGCGGCCCATGCTCTTCATGGTCCAGTACAAGCCCGCTGTCTCTTTTGGCCTGCTAAAGACCTACAGTATAGTTGGGCCATATGTAGCCCAAACTTAGTAACGGCCTGTTAACGGCCCATGAAATAAATTGGGCCCACCTGTTTCCTGCTTCGATGTCGGCCTGTTAATGACCCGGGAGGTAAAAGGCAGGTCGACCATTAACTTTTGGCCTAGTAACGGCCCATTAACTTAATGGGCCCACTAAAGTTCGTACATGTCTTTAGGCCAAATTAGATAATTTGAGCCCATTACGACGAGCAATTATGCATAGGACCAAAACCGATCAAGCAAAGCTACGACATACAGGGATTAACATTGCACATCCAACATATATTACAGGAAATTACATCCACTGGGCAATCAAAGATTGATGCCAGTGCAAATAAATGAGCAGAACCTAACCATCTACAACATCACAATCTGCAACCTCAGCACAGATGATGCCCATAAGCATGTGGGCAAGTTCTTGCTGCTTTGCTACACTGTCTCTGAAAACATTGATTAGTTGTTGTGTCGCACGATTCTGCACCTCTGATTCATCCACCATTTCCATCATTGTTTCAGCCATTAATTGGTTCACAAACATACATTTATTCCATTGCATTCGAGACAGAGGATACTGAACAGATTCATATGGCGATTTTGGCAGGCTTGTATTATTGATAGTGGAGAGTGTCTTGATAACTGCATCATACAATAATTAGGACGGGAACCAAATAGATTAATCATGAGTTATTGCCATATTACCTGGCCTAGATTTACTGGAAAGAAACAATGGGGTTGCCTTGCTGTTTTCAGAGTTTGTCTTCTTATCTTCAGCAGCCTGCACAAAATTAACACACTAGCATTGCTATCATTGGCCAAGTCAGATAATAGGAAAGCAACATTGACACAACGAATGTTTGGGCAACTAGCCTACACCAAATTAACACAATATGGCACATCTATCATCAGCCAGGTAAGGTAATACGAAAGCAACATTGACACAGAATGAATGGGCAACCAGAGAAGCACTACAATTCAGTAATGTGCGTGATATGAGATAGTACACTCATGCAGCTCAGTATGAAAAACTACCAGGCATTTTTCCTTACAAAAATCAACATTGGCGCCTTTAACATTTTGCTACAACTAATTTTAGATCAGATAAAGGTTAGATTCACGCCGATTAACAAAATACATGCTGATGTAAATATAGTGATATACAACAGGTACTTACATCAGCATTGGAGCACAGAGAATTCCTGCAAGATATTTTCCTCGAATACGATCCCAATGGAGGAAGTCTTCTATCGTTTAACCTTATTTTCTAAAAGAAAGATGGGTAAGAAACATGTAGAAAATATGATCAGAATGCTATAAAATTTCATGATGCGAGGATACGCACACGCTTCTTAGAATGGAGTTGACATTCTTTTGCTGCACTGGAGCAGACTAGTTCTTTGGCCACTGGAATCTGCTTATTACCAGTGGGAGTTGGCTTTCTCTGTGCTGGAGCAGTATCTATGAAAAATGGAGTTGGTTTATTATCTCCTGGCATTTGGATATTTTGCAAAGACCTGGTTTGTAACCCTTCAGATTCTAACATAGCCGTCTTCCCCTTGCATGCCTTATATAGAAGAATGGTGATTTAGTTAGAAAACATGCTACACCAGAGATGGAATAGGTACTGAAGAATAGAAAGGCATGACATATTGACATGTATTCCCTCCATCCGGAAATAGATGGATGGGTCTAGGCGTATTTTGGTTCTAGATACATACAGTTTTATCCATTTCTGCGACATGTAATTCGGACGGAGGGAGTATGATATAGGAGCTAGGGATATGACAGGACAACACAGTAAAAAAAACATTGAAATCCCACTGCAGAACCAAAGTATTCGAACCCACTGATATGAGATAGTACACTCATGCAGCTCAGGATGCAAAACTACCAGGCATTTTTCCTTACAAAAATCAACATTGTGGCCTTTAATCATACATTTTGCTACAACTAAATTTAGATAAGATAAAGGTTGGATTCACGCCGATTAACAAAATACATGATGATGTAAAAATATAGTGATATACAACCGGTACTTACATCTGCATTGGAGCACAGAGAATTCCTGCAAGAATCCTTCCTCACATACGATACCAGTGCAAAAACTCTTCTATCTATTAAGCTTATTTGCTAAAAGAGAGATGGGTAAGAAACATGTAAAAAATATGATCAACATGCTATAAAATTTCATGATGCAAGGATACGCACACGCTTCTTAGAATGGAGTTGACATATTTTTACTGGACTGGAGGGGACTAGTTCTTTGGCCACTGGAATCTGCTTATTATCAGTAGGAGTTGGGTTTCTCTATGCTGGAGCAGTATCTATAAAAACTGGAGTTGGTTTATTATCTCCTGGCATTTGGATCTTTTGCAAAGGCCTTGTTTGTAAACCTTCAGATTCTAACATAGTCGTCTTCCCCGTGCATGCCTTGTATAGAAGAATGGTGCTTTAATTATAAAACATGCTACAACAGAGAGATGGAATAGGTACCGAAGAATAGAAAGGCATGACATATTGACATGTATTCCCTCCATCCGGAAAAAATGGAGGGGTCTAAGCGTATTTCAGTTCTAGATACATCCTTTTTTATCCATTTCGGCAACATGTAATCCGGATAGTGGGAGTACGGTGTAAGAGCTAGGGATACAACAGGACAACACCGCAAAAAAACACTAGTTGAATGTAAAACTGTATGCTAGCGGAATACGTACAGAAATAACTAAGGCAACATACACGTGTATGATTGGGAAACTAAGATGGATTGCAGCAGAGCACTAGAACAACACTTCAATGTAAAAATACATGGTATGGTAGACACATGAAGTACATACTGATGAATAACAATGTTTAAGATATTCAGAAGCATGATGTCCAAATTAAGCAGATGGCATTGCAATAAAGTAGAATGATAGTACTTGAATTTGAAAACATGTTATCATTAATGGAATAGGTACTGAAAACAGGAAGGCATGACATATTTACATCCATGATCAGCATGCTAAGCACATGGCATTGCAACAGAGTAGATACACTCCAAGACATTATATGCATGTTGTACCCATATCACAGGCCAAGTTAGAGCAAGGACCTTGTGGGGTGAAGAGGATTCATCATCTTTCTGCAAGTCTTCTGAAGAACTGCCTTTACATGTTCCATCATATTGGGTACCATTGACATCAAGTTTATTGGCCTTTACATTGCTCCGTGAGGTTCTTGTGGATATATCAGTGTGTGCAATTATATCTAACATGCATGGAAGACAACTAGTAGTTAGATTTATGTAATGAGTGCCTGTAGGAGACGACATAAATAGTAGGACTGGGGTTAACTAGCAGCAACATGTCTCATAAACTAAAGGGAGAACACAGATGAAATCTACAGAATATGTATCATTTGTACTCGAGATTAACTAGATGGCACACAAAAGTATTAAAGAACAAAGGTAATACTAGAAGTGGTATAATACCATAATCACCAGCCTATGGGATAGCATTGGCTGATGGATGATAACTATGGAACAACGTTACCTAGAGAACAAGTATCTTAGCTGAACTATGGAACAACTTTAACTCCTGAACAAGACCCGTAAGAGATCAGCATGAATATACAATGAAATGTGATGATCTATTTTCCATGCTTAGATGAATAACAAAGCCATAAATGTTGCACACAAGTAAGGTGAGGGTACAACCTATCTGGCTGCCATCCATAGGAGTGAGCATCATGTGCTGACTTGTCGATGGCCTTGCAGTTGTTGTGGCTATCCATGTCGGGCACGCGCATTCGATGCAGGGAACTGTTGAGTGGGGACTATAGCTCCCTTCTAGTGTATGCTTCCCATGTTGGAGCAGCTGCGGTGAGTCGGACGACGGTGTGTCTGAAGATGCAGATAACGCATAATGTTAAGAATGACATATCTGTTTGATCTGAAGAAATACACTAAGAGATCAACAACAAGGTACAAGAGTGGTCACATGTCTGTTGACCGAAGACTAAATTGGGGTCACACGATTTTATTTTATTTTGGTACTGTCCATTCTACGCCGGATGGCTTGATGGCCGTCTTGTGCCTCCCGGCTGACACTATTCGGAATATTCCCCGAAGAGCCAGCGACCAACGGTAGAGCAGCCTGCCTCCGCCGTCGGTGGCCCCGACCAAAACCCCGCTCCCCGCCCCACCGCACTGCCGTGGTTGTGCTGCCCCCGGGCCAATCCACAAAGACTCCCCATCATCCAGATCCGGTGACGGCAGTACCTTCAACCAACGCAACTCTAAAAGATAGCCATCTAAGCGCTACTTCCGCAGCAAACTTGCGGCCCTGCACCCTTACGTTAGACACCAGGCAACCAGCAGCCTAGGAGCTCCGCCGCCTCGAGGGGTGCTGCTTCCCATTAGGAATCGATTGGCCCAGAATAAAAATTCAGACAACTGACGACAAAATAAAGTGATTTGTGATGAGGGTGTGACCTATCTGGCGGCATGGTGAAGTAGGCAGGTCCAGCTGCCGAGTCGATGAGGCCGGCGCGGTTGCGGTGGCGACCGGCGGCAGGGAAACGACGATGTCGTGACGGTCGACGGCTACGGGGAAGCAGCGCCGGGACTCTGGACAGATCCGAAGTTGGAGCCGATCCAGCGCCATGAACAACGGCAGGGGTGAATCGGCTCCAGTACGATTCACGCGGCCATCATGGAGGCAGCTCCAGCAGCACGGAGTAAGAGGCACACGGCCCAGTGCACGACGACAAAGGGATAGCGTCTCTGGCACTAGGGAGGAGGACGGCTGTGAAATTGGTGCGGTGGGGGGCGTCATGGAGGAGGGGCTGAGGTTTCACGGCTCGGGAGAAGGGAGCTTCCCGGGGAGAATGTGATTTGGTGCCCACGAGGTATGAATGAGGGGCGCGGGAGGGGGGAATTGGGAGGGGAGCGGAACCATGTCTTACGGACGCATTTGTCTGAAGTGTGAGGGGGACTTACAATTCTACCCCTGCCTTTAGGCTTCTCGGCTTGGGTCTTTGTACTGAGGGTCAGGGATAGTAGAGTAACTTTGCTTCTCCCCAAATAGTGGGCGGGAGCGATTTCGGGCGAGGAGGGTGTGTTTTGAACTATAGTGGGCGCGAGCGATTTCGGGCGAGGAGAGCGTGTTTTTAAATAGTGGGCGCGAGCTATTTCGGGCGAGGAGAGCGTGTTTTGCCAACCATGGTTTATGAATTATTTGGCACATGTCATTTCAGTCGAGGAGAAGGCTCGCTAGGATGAAGTTACGAACCTACCCTCGATGTACAACGGGCCAATTGATGTGTGTCCCACATAGGACGGTAATTTCGCGTCTCCCATTTATTTGCTCAAGTGAATTCCACCGAGGAGAGGATGTTTAATGGTTCGTTCAAATTTTTGGAGAACGAGCATCCACGTCTACCTTACCAAGTCGATTCGAATCAAATTTTGAAATATTAGCTTGCCACTTCTTTTTTAGATGGAGAGATGATGCTCGGGAGTAATGTGTTTTTACATGCTCGTTGCTAGCGATTTACTATATGACAATAGTTGACCCACTCAAAAACGTGAATCAAACTCAAAATGAAATATCTCGATTCAATGAAATAGCTCATTCACTAGGTCAAAATAGTGAATTAAATCCAAAATTGAACACCTCAATCGAGTAGGATGTTGTATAGTATTATAGTAACATGTTGAAAGTCAAATTAATGAACTTGTTTGATATACGCATATATCCGTTCATGTTTGGATTGCAGACAACATGTTCTCCAATTTAAATATTTGAATGCAAGTTTATATAGAAACATGGTTTATATAAGTCTTTGATGCATAAAACGCGACCTCCCCCTCTCCCGGACTCCTACTCTCTCTCTCTCTCTCTCTCTCTCTCTCTCCGACAATCTTCAATTCTGTCGCACGCATCCGACACAAAAACCTTGTTGGTCCCTCTCCCTTTCTCTCCATCTCTCTCTCTTTGTGTGTGTGTGTGGGGGGGGGTCTTTCTAGTTCGCATGCATATATACACCATCTATAGGTCTCCCTCGCACACTATGTATGATACTCTAGCTAGTCGAAGCTAGATATCTTCGGTGCACTCATCGTACGCACACAAATTCCTTTGCTCGTTGCCCGTAACTCTCTCACGCACCACTGCGTCGTCTCGGAGCTCTCCCCCCTCTCTCAAACTCTCCATCCACCTGGGTCACACATACACATGCATATCTCACTCGCACTCGATAGGCCCATCTAAAATTCCATCTCTCTCCCTCGTTCTCTCTCCATCTCACACGCACACACACACAATCTCATGCCTAGCTAGCCAAGTATGATGGTCTCTCACTCAATTGTAGGCACGCGCAGTCCCCCCTATATGTATATGACTAGTTATCTTAGTCTCCATCACAAACATGTGCATGGTCTATCTCGATTCCTCTCGGGGCATCTTTCTATCGCACACGCACCTCCCTCAATCTCCCACCCATATAGTCCCCTCACGATCTTGAGGGGATCTCCCTATCACAAACACACCCTCTCTCCCTCCCCATGCGTCCATGTCCTCCATGTGTCCCTCTCGACCTTTGTTCCTTGTTGGCCAGACCTCTATTGGACATGTGCTACAGGGGTGTCTCTCTCTGTTGCAAACAATCACACACTAGCTATTTTCGTGTATCTCCTCGCCTCGCTTTTCTATCTCGGAGATGCATGCGTGATATGTTCGCATAAGAAACGAAAAAACACACTCTCTCTCTAATTTATCGTTTGTTGTCACTTTCTCTTTCACACACATACTCTTTTTGCACACTTACTCATTCTCCTTCACACGCACTTGATCTGTCTCGACTTTGGCACTCTCCTCGGTCCATAGCATATAGATTTATTGAAAAGTCAAACATCACAAAGTTTGACCATGTACGTGGAGAAAAAAAATTAATCTAGAATGACAAACATATACCATTAGATTCACCATGAGATGTAGTTTTGTATGATCTATCTTTGGTATTGTAGATATAAATATAATTTGTGTAAACCTGATCAAAGTTTCCAAAGTTTAACTTCTAAAAAATTTACATGCACTGCATTATCGAGCGGATGGAATATCTCTTTCCCCCTCTCAGCTATCTGACGCAGCACTCAGCCTTATCGGAGCTCCTCAATCTCTCTTAAACTTTATTGGTCAGTTTGGTTCGTGACCTGACCCTCATGCCTTGATGGCCAGTACTGCCTAGTGTGGACATGAGATGTAAAATATTTCTGCCTCGCCAGGCTTGTGTGGTGCTGAAGCGTTTGGTTCGTGCCTGGGCCAGGCAAAGCATCAACGCCCCATCAATCAATCCATGCAGCAATTATTTAATGCTAATATCCATCCAGGTTGCTGTTAGCCTCGTGGCCGCACGACCAGGCACGGCCAGGCATTCGAAATCGGTCACCTGGGCTAGGCTACTTGCAGTATCTAGAGTCCAGCTAGCCTAATTAAAGTGCAGGGGAATCCAGGCCAGGCGGGCTTTCTTTTTCACAGGGTAGCAACCAAACAAGCGTGCATGAAATCCAGCCACAACCCCAGGCCAAGCAAAAGATGTTCAGGATGCAAGCCAAACTGACCTTGTATCTCCCTGGTTCATGCATACACATGTCTCGCTCACGCTATACATATAGACCCATCCAACACTCTCCGCCCTTGTTCACTCTCCATGTGACGCGCACCCCCCTAAGTACCATAATCCCTCACTCCATCATAGGCGCAAGCACTCCCCCCTCCTAACTATGATTATCTCTTAATAGCCATCAGGAACACACATATTGTCTCCTTCCATCCATACGTCTATCTCGATATCTCTCGGGGCATCTACTATCACGCACACACCTTGTCACTCGATCTCCCACCCATGTAGTCCCATCACGATCTCCAGGGGATCTCTCTATGACAAAAATACACTCTCTCCTCCCCATGTCTGCATTTTCTCCGTACGTCTCTCTCGACCTCTCTCCCTTGTTTGTCAGACCCCTCTTGGCCACGTGCTAGGGGTCTTGCTCTCTCGGTTCCAAACAACCACACACTATCTCCTCACCTTGCCTCCGTTGTCAAAGATGCATGTGTGATATGTTTGCATAAGACACGAATGATTTTTCTCTACTTTTGTCGTGTGTTGTCCATGTCTCTTTCACACATGCACACACACTTTTTTCACTCACTCTTTCTATCTCTCTCTCTCTCTAATTAGGGACTCTGTCACGTCCATAAGCATATGGATGTTTTGAAAAGTCAAACCTCAGAAAAGTTTGTCCAGGTATATGTGGAGAAAAACATTTACATCTGGAACGATCATTAGATTCATCACAACATGTACTTACTTCATACTATCATTTATCTTTGGTATTGTAGATATAAGTAATTTATTTATAAACTTGGTCAAAGTTTCAAAAGTTTGACTTTAAAAAAATGTTGGAACGACATTATCGAACGGAGGGAGTAGCTCTTCCTCTCTCTCTGCTATCTCTCACGGGCCTCCCCTCTCACTTGAACTCTCTATACTGACGGATTATATGCTCACTGTATCAGTGTATAGCTCTGTATATTGTTTAGTTGACCGGTCAACCAGTCCACATGCTGCCTTGTCAGCTCATGTTCTGTATCTTCGTGAGCTGGCCCATGTGGCAGTGGGTGGAAATAAGTAAATTAGAGGCACATCTGACATGCGATGAAGTAAACAATGTTGAAACCACTCGGGGTAGCACCCCGCACGCTAGTAAACTGAGGGCGCATTGAGGACACACTTCTTGCACGTGAAGGACACACTCGCGCACAATTCACCACTGCGCGGCGGCATGCACAGAAGGACGCACTCGCGCACACCCATCACACAACACACACCAGCACATGTGTACACCAGCGTCACCGCCGGTTGCGATGGACGGCGAGGCAGCCAACAAGCGGAGGCGGCTCGAGCCAAAACCGCATCCAGCAAGCCTGGACTTCATCAGCAGCCTCCCCGACGACATGCTGCTCGCGATTTCAGATTCAATCTTCGTTCTAGTTTTTCTTCTCGCTCGTTTATCGGAATGAGGTGATTCAAGCGCCTGGAGTTTTATATCGAAACCGCCGTTCCGACTAATCAACTTAAACAAAGTTTTGCTACTGTAAAATTTGACCTAGTTTCAACTTTCTAGAACCGAGCTGTTTTCTTCCGCCGGTTGTTTTCCATTGTTTTGTTCGATGCGTTTTCTTTTGCAACCAGGGTTCTTAAGTTGAACTTTCTGGTTAGATCTTTTATTCGAGATTTACCCGTGCATTAGATGAGTACTTATTGTATGCTTATTGTTTGTCTGTGATAGATCACTCGGAGTCCGCCGCTTGTTACTTCGAATCTCTAGGTTTCGCGGATCATCAGCAAGGCAAGTAACACTTGATCATACCTTTTCTACTACCCAGTTTTTATGCATTAGATCAATCCTCAAACATTGCATGATTAGGATCTAATTAAATTTTGGGATGGGAAGTAGATGAGGTAGTACCTATTACCTGTGTTACTTATGAAACCTTTGGGAGTTACTTCTGCGTTTGCTTATTATGCCATGCTATGCTAGTAGACGTGGATTGGGTGAGTGAATATCCATGACAGATGTGAGATTGTTAATTAATGGTTTATCTAAGGTGGCAACTTAAATACACATCTGGGTGGATTGAGGCACCTGGGGTATCCAGTGATTGCCTGTTTTTTTGGAAATCCCGGTGTTACCGTGTGATTTTCCTATGGACCGCCACCCAGGCTCAAAGGGATCATAAGATAATTCATGCTAGTAACTTCCGTGTGCAGCCACAAGCCATTATGGGCTCTGGCATAGTTGACTAAGTCGTGCGAACTCTTATAGTGGTGGACTAGCAGATGTAGGGGATGTAGGTGTACCGTTTTACCCACCGTAAGGTGCTAGCGCTTCTGAAAGACTATGTCTCGGTCATCCGTTTCTCAAACACCCTGTAGTGCGAGAAACCAAGCTGAGGCGATCGAGTCTTGTGGGGAAAAGTGCGCAAACCTCTGCAAAGTGTACAAACTAATCATGATTAGCCGTGTCCCCGGTTATGGACATCTTGAGTATCTAGTATTTGAATATTCTGTGAATCTCAACATGTTACTCTAAATTTAATATTGTTGGGTTTGTTGATGATTACTTTTAATTGGGATTGAGGATGCTGTCAACCATTCTCAATGTTTAACAACCACCATGATAGTTAAGTAAATTTATTCCTTTGTAGTAGGGAAAAACTGGCTTTATGCAAAAACTGTAACCACAGAGCTTTTACACCAGCCAAATTGCATGTAGTGTAGCTTATTCCAATGTTATTCTCTATGTGTTACATTGCCAGCATATTCCATGTGCTGACCCGTTTTTGGGCTGCAACGTTTCATGTTGCAGACTTTTCACACGACGAGTAAGGTGCTTTAGGTCGTGGTTCTATACTCAGTGATGCCGTTGGAGTTGATGGACTCACTTATCTTCCAAGTCTTCCGTTGTTATCGTTATTAGATGGCCTTAAGCCATATTTATTGTAATAAGTCCACTTTTGGACAACGATGTAATAAATGTGTGATTGCTACTCTGTTATAAATCCTTCGAAGTACTGTGTGGTGTCAGCATTACTGATCCAGGGATGACACCTGAGCACAGAGACTTGACCATCTGAGGTCGGGTCGCTACATCCATGCTCTCGGCCGTTTGATCACGATCGTGTGGCGAAAACTACACCTCATTTCGACACTCCTAGCTCCCTCTACCTATAAATATGTGCCTCTCCCCGAAATTCGCGCAGATAAACCCTAAAAATCCTCCCCTCTCCGCGCTGGACATGTCCGCCCGCCACTGGACGAATCCCGCCGCCATCCCTGCGCCGCGGCCCGCCGCGGCCCAGATCGGGCCCTCCCGGCCCGCGCGCCCGTCCCTGCCGCCTGGACCCCCGCGGCCCGGATCGGGCCCTCCCGGCCCGCGCGCCCATTCCTGTCGCCTGGACCACTGCGCCGCCGCACCTTCCCGCCGGCCGCCGCCCAATCGCCGTCGGCGCCGCCTCCGCCCGTCGTCGAAACCTCGCCGCCCGCCGTCTCCCCGGCCGCCTCCGCCGGCCGGCGCCGCCCCGCCTCCCCTCCCGCCGGTCGCCGCCCCGCACCGTCCGGCCGCCAGATCCGGCCGACACCCCGTCTCCGGCACCCTCCTCTCCTACTCCGGCAAAGCTCCGACCTGACCTCGGTTCCCGTGCCCGAAGCCCCAGATCCAGATCCAAAGAGGTTGACCCCGGATTTTCTCCAAGTCCCGAAGTATTCATCATTTTGTGCCCATGTTCATTGCATAATAACTTCATGTGTGCTGCTCCGTTTTGCATGCATAATATATCAAATTGTTCATAATGAGTTGTTGTTCATTTCATTCCATTGTGGCATGTCTTTTTGAGTTCATCTTGATGCCCTAATCATCGTTGCAAGAGTGCTATATGATATTAACTGCTGTCTGTTAACAGAACTTGATGATTTGTCTTTTTCATTGCATTTTGTGTGTGCATCCTATGAGCTTGCTGTCTACATGAGTTTTGAGCTACATCATGCCATATTTACAGTGGTGCAATCCATGCATTTGTTTGAGTCCTGTAGTGAGTGAATCGAGCTTGTGAAGTAGGGTACTTGCTATTATTGTTTTGCTAGTCTGTATCTGCTATATCATGATGCTATGTAAACCTGCTCCTACAAGTCATTCTATGCATAATCTGAAGATGTTCACTAAGGATGTTTTGTTATAAATGTCATGCTCTATCCATCCATGCCCATGGTTGCATTTATAGCCTGCTGTAGATTGTTGTAATCTTTCTCTCAATTTGCTAAATAATGTTGCTGTCAGCCTGTTAACATTAAGTTCAGTTTTGCCATGAGCTTTGCTAGTGATCCATGCACCATATGAACTTGTTCCTTCTATTCTTAGCTTATCAAACATGTCTTATTACTGTTGGTTTCCTTGTAATTCCATTTATTGCTCTGTGATGAGTGGTTCAAGCCCACCAACATGCCTGCTTATTGTTGTTTTTGCCATGTATGAATCTGTCATATCATTTGCCATGTTTGCATGGATGATACCATCTTTTCTGTCGATCTTTAGAATTAGTTCATTAAGGGAGTTTTGTTATTTGTCTTTAGTAATAGAATTCCATCCCTTTGTTTGCCATGATAAGTTCTTGTAACATGTTGTTTGATAGCTCTAAACATTGCAACCTGATGTTATTTCTGCTAAGTCTGAAACTGTTATGATTTGCAATGTTGCATGTCCTTTTGAGCATGTTATAGTGTTTTCCTGAGATAGCTCAGTGTTCATGTTTTGTCATGCTTTACCTGTACTTCATGCCAATGCCTTTTGTTCTCATGTTGAGGTTTTGTAGCATATTATTTTAATGCTTGCTCGATGACTAGTTGCTGTTTTGGACAGCTTGTCCTTTAAACTTGTTTCATGTGTATGGGTTGAACCGTTGCTCCGTTTTGAGTGTGCTCTATATGAAACTTGCTTGATTTTGCATGTAGTTTCATATTATCATGTTGCATCCTTGTTTTTAGGTGTTTGATTGATGTTGGGATGCATTTTGCATCAATGCCATGTTTTACTTGTTTTGCTCATATCTTCTAGGCCGTAGCTCCGAATTAAATGAACTTTATATGTAACTTGACTAGAATCTCGTGTAGATCATCTTGGTGCATCTTAACTTGCTGTTTAACAACTTGAACATACGGTTTATTCAGTTCTGGACCAATTTCTAAATTTGCATATGAGGTTTTACCGGAATTGTTATATGTTGTTCCCGGCCTCATCTAAACTTGTTTTGATGTGTTGTTCT
Source organism: Triticum aestivum (assembly GCF_018294505.1). Classification (NCBI taxonomy): domain Eukaryota; kingdom Viridiplantae; phylum Streptophyta; class Magnoliopsida; order Poales; family Poaceae; genus Triticum; species Triticum aestivum. The sequence continues at coordinate 249,868,549 of NC_057804.1, read as the reverse complement.
TGTATGCATCATCTCTTGCCATGAGTAGCCTCATCTAGATTTGTCATGCATCATGCTTGGTTGTGCATCATGTCTTGTCTATGTGTGGTGTGTTTACCATGTTGTGTGCTTCTTCTCGATAGTTCCTGTTTCGTTGCGATCGTGAGGATTCGTTCGTCTACGCTTGGTTTGGCTTCATCCGTTCGTCTTCTTCATGGACACGTTCTTCTTCCTTGCGGGATTTCAGGCAAGATGGCCATCACCTTGGATCTCACTACTATCATTGCTATGCTAGTTGCTTCGTTCTATCGCTTTGTTGCGCTTCCTATCATTTGATCTTCAAGCCTCCCAAATTGCCATGTCAGCCTCTAACCTTTTTCACCCTTCCTAGCAAACCGTTGCTTGGCTATGTTACCGCTTTGCTCAGCCCCTCTTATAGCGTTGTTAGTTGCAGGTCAAGTTGAAGATTGCTCCATGGTGGACAGGATTATGTTGGGATATCACAATATCTCTTATATTATTAATGCATCTATATATTTGGTAAAGGGTGGAAGGCTCGGCCTTATTCCTGGTGTTTTGTTACACTCTTGCCGCCCATGTTTCCATCATATCGGTATTATGTTCCCGGATTTTGCGTCCCTAACGCGGTTGGGTGATTTATGGGACCCCCTTGACAGTTCGCCTTGAATAAAACTCCTCCAACAAGGCCCAACATTGGTTTTACCATTTGCCTACCACCTATACCTTTCCCTTGGGAGTAATTAACCCGAGGGTCATATTTATTTTAGCCCCTTCGGGGCAATGCTTGTCTAAGAGTTTGTCCAAACTAGAGCACCGTGTGGGACCATCCCTTGGCAACTTGGGTTACGTCGGTACCTGTACGCTTAGCTTATCCGGTGTGTCCTGAGAACAAGATACGTGCGACTCCTATCGGGATTGTCGACACAACGGGCGGTCTTGCTGGTCTTGTTTTACATTTGTCGAAATGTCTTGTAAACCGGGATTCCGAGACTGATCGGGTCTTCCTGGGAGAAGGAATATCCTTCGTTGACGATGAGAGCTTGTGATGGGCTAAGTTGGGACACCCCTGCAGGGTATAAACTTTCGAGAGTCGTGCTCGTGGTTATGTGGCAGATGGGAATTTGTTAGTATCCGGTTGTAGATAACTTGACACCAGATCCGAATTAAAACGCATCAACCGCGTGTGTAGCCATGATGGTCTCTCTTCTCGGCGGAGTCCGGGAAGTGAACAAGGTTTTGGGTTATGTTTGACGTAAGTAGGAGTTGAGGATCACCTCTAGATCATTGCTAGCTTCACGACCATTCCATTTGTTCTCTTCTCGCTCTTATTTGCGTATGTTAGCCACCATATCATGCTTAGTCGCTGCTGCAACCTCCCCACTTTACCCCTTCCTTTCCCATTAAGCTTTGCTAGTCTTGATACCCATGGTAATGGGATTGCTGAGTCCTCGTGGCTCACAGATTACTACAACAACAGTTGCAGGTATAGGTTATGTGATGATCATGACGCGAGAGCGATGTTTGCTTGTTTTGGAGCTCTTCTTCTGCTTCTTCTTTGATCAGGGGATATGTTCCAGGTCGGCAGCCTGGGCTAGCAGGGTGGATGTCGTTTGAGTTTCTGTTTGTGTTTCATCCGTAGTCAGATGGTATTCTTATGTAAGATGATGCTGTATTCGTGTGGCATTGTATGCCTTTTGTATGTATCCCCATCTATTATGAAATGTTGATGTAATGATATCCACCTTGCAAAAGTGTACCAATATGCGGTTCTATCCTTGGTGGGACCTTCGAGTCTCTTTAGGATAGTATCGCATATTGGGCGTGACAAGTTGGTATCAGAGCCTCGACCAACCTTAGGAGCCTCCTTGTTTGATCGTGTAGTTTGGCCGTTGTTGAGTCTAGAAGAAAACTGTTTTCGGAGTCTAGTTATATCGGAGAGTAGGTATTCTTTTTACTCCTCAGCCCCTTTGTCGCTCTGGTCAGGAATCTTGACATAGGTGTTTTGAATTACTCCTCTTCCCTTTTCAAATTTTCTTTAGGATCATGTGGTTAGTTTTTCGTTCATTGGTTCTCAGCTCTTTTTATCCGGTGCATTTCTCGTCAAGTTGACTCGAGCCTCTTCATCTTTGCCAAGTTCAATCCTCAGTTCTTTATCAACGAGGTTGTTTCCCTGTCCTCAGTTGTTTTCTTTTTCCCACCCGCCCACCCCTTTGCTTCTCGGAGTCGGAGTCGGTAATCGAGTATCCATCCTACTCGTGCGAAGTCTTTGCTTTCTTTCCTCCATGATCTCAACCGGTGTTTTCTCTTCAAGATATTCGTCGGTTCCCCCTTCCAAGTTGCCTTTGTTTTTCCTGGCCTCCCACCCTCTCCTTCCCGGAGTCTGAGTCTCTTTCGAGCATCAATTTCATTCGTGCGGAGCCTCTTCAGTCTTCCCTCAATTATTTCAACCGGTGAATTCTCATCTCGTTCGTCATTCTTCATCCCTTTCTTTTTCCGGTTCACTTAATTCAAGTTTTTTCGGGTTGATCACATTCTTTTCCTCGGCTCAAGTGTTTTCCCTGCTCGTTCGCCTCTCGCTAGTTTATCCTTCCGGAGTGTTCAAGATATCTCAGGACATTCGCTGTGTTCCAATTAATTTGAGGTTGTCACCTCATTCAAATATTTCAATTGTTATAGTGCATCATCTATCTGTTCAACATCCATTTCCAACGGTATTTTTCTCTTAAGTGGGCCCTAACCCACAGATCTTTTCCCAGGATCTTACCTAACTCTTCTAATTCCCCCAGAGTTATTCTCAAATTCTTTTCAAATGTGACGAAAGAATGGTTCCCATCAGTCACATGCCTTCTCGAAGATCATTTTCAAATTCTTCCATTGTTGGCTTAACCTCTTCGTTTTTCATTCTCCAGGAGTATCTCAGTAATTTTGGTGGTGTTTCTCGTCATCATTTGAAGATAGAAGAAGAGTTTTTCCTGTAAATCTTGTCCGTTCTCTCGATGTTTCGTGGTTCTAGCTTCATGTTATCCTGTTAAATTATTCCATTTGTCAGATATTCTCTTTCTTACCCATCCGGAGTATGTGCGAAGTTGTTTTCCCGTTTCATTTCATCGGAGGCCATCATTCCAGCTATCGTTCTCTAGTTATCCTGTTGCAGGTGTCTAGTATTCTCTAATCAGCTTGTTATCTCTTTGTTCTTTTGCATCTAAATTCCCTCTAGCATATTTGTTCTTCTAATTCTTCCAGGTGATTCATCCTCTTTCGTCAGTCATTTCCGAATTCTAACGGTGGTTCTTTCAGATTCTTTTCTTTGATTATCATTTTAATCCATTCGTTCTTTTGAATCCTACCGGTAGTTCGTGAAGACTTTCTCAAGTTTTGTGCTATACCCCCCTTAATCCTTTTCAAGAAGAATAAGTAGTATGCAAATCCATTGCTTCTCACCAATTTAATTGGTGGAGGATAAGCATAACATAATTCTTATTCTTCTTTCAGCAAGTTGATTAACCTCTTCCTTTTGGAGTTTGTTCATCATCTCAAATTCTCGGTTCGAAGTGTTTTCATCTTTTCTTTTCCGGAGTTCAAAATTACTCGGCCATTTCGTTGGAACCTTCATCTAAATCATCACAAGTTTTAATCTTATTCTCTCATCCTTCATTCTATCTCATAATCCTTTTGTAACAGGAGTTCTTCATGGGGTTCTTCATGATTTAATTCATTCTTCAAGAGTTCATCAAGATTTTGTTGGAGGAGTTCAAGTATCTTTTCTTCTCGCGTCTCGAAGTGCAAATAATTCTCCGTTTTCTTCTGAAATGGAGTTTTGCATATCTTCATTCTTCTCAGCTAATTAAATCATTTCTGTTTGTGGTCGGTTATCACATCAGAATTTCGAGATGTTTTCCATAAGTCCACGACAAGTTTTTTTTTTCTTTTCGTTGTTGATTTTCTCAACAACTCCGCTTAATCCTCTCTTCTAAGGTTGCTTCCTATTTCATTCGTGGTAGAAGATGTCGTCTTCTTCTCCGTTCTTCTCGTTCAACTCTTTCAAGTCTTCCGGAGGCATTGTGTTATTCCTCTCGTCAAGTATCATTCCATCTTCTCAAGTTCTTGCTCTACTCTTTCCATGTTTAGCCAGAGTGCTGCCTAAATTCTGTCATCCTTATTCCTTTTTCTAGCTTGTTCTTACCGGATTCCTTTCAGAGTCTATCCTGTTCGTTGAGCTTTTGATTCCCATCATAATCGTCATTCCTCTTTCCTACTGAGTGCTCTCGGTCTTGTTCATCTTCTCTCTTGCATTCTTGTTTCACCTCATCCCTTTTCCCTTCCGTCTCGGTCCTAAGATCTCGGGACGAGATCTCTTGTTAGTAGAGGAGAGTTGTAACACCCCGGATCTGATGCGCCAGGTGTCCACCAGATATTCGCCGTCGTTGCCATGTCATTTTCTTGTGTGTTGCATTTTTTCATGTCATCATGTGCATTGCATTGCGTACGTGTTCGTCTCTTGCATCCGAGCATTTTCCCCGTTGTCCGTTTTGCCATCCGACACTCCTATGTCCTCCGGCGTCCCCCTTTTGTCTCCTATTGTGAGCGCGTGTTAAACATTCTCAGAATGGACCGTGATTTGCCAAGCGGCCTTGGTACACCACCAGTAGACCGCCTGTCAAGTTTCGGGCCATTTGGAGGTCGTTTGATGCTCCAACGGTTAATCAGGTAACCGCAAAGCCCTCTTTTGTGTGAATCCCAACACCCCTCCAAAGTGACCCAATAACCCATCCAAACCCCCTCCATGCTCTTGGCCGTTCGATCACGATCGTGTGGGCGAAAACTACACCTCATTTGGACACTCCTAGCTCTCTACCTATAAATATGAGCCCCTCCCCGAAATTCTCGCAGATAAACCCTAAAAATCCTCCCCTCTCCGCGCCGGACATGTCCGCCCGCCCCCGGACGAATCCCGCCGCCGTCCCCGCGCCGCGGCCCGGATCAGGCCCTCCCGGCCAGCGCGCCCGTCCCCGCCGCCTGGACCACCGCGCTGCCGCGC